>NC_136057.1:1706325493-1706440493 GCF_964261635.1 Lissotriton helveticus | reverse complement strand
CTATACTGTACACTGTGTAGCTCGGCTTAGACACTAATTCAATCTAAAGTTTTCAGCACGGGTGAAGGACGCAATGGGTGCACACTATGAACCTTAAAACTCAAATCTCAAATGTACTGAAATAATTCAGATAAGGTATTTTGAAAAAAACATAATAGTGCTATAAAAAATGCTTAACTAATTCTGAATGTTCATCAGTGTTCCACAATACAAGTTACTGTATAGTTTAGTAATAACTGATGTATTAATGATAGTATTATAATTTCTTTTCTTTTTAAAAAACACTATGTTTCAGTACAGGTTAGATTTTGTTCCTTAAATTTCAGTTTTTCCTTATGTGCTGTAGCCTGTAGCAGCTATAGCTTTAAAGTCTGTTACCAGTTTAACACCTAAATACAGCAATAAGCAACAGAAAGGTGACCAGAGAACCTTTGGAAAGGAGCTTTCACTGTGCATCAACACATGTTGCTGTCTTTAGTAGGCCTTAAACTAGAAACTTTTTCTTTTTAATTTGCAGATTATGCAGTAGATAATGGATTATGTGGCAAATCCATAACTATGACAAAAACACAGCATCCGCACAATCACATAATTCTAGTAGCCCTGCCCATAGGTACCTGCTGAAGGAATCATTCTATCATTTGTAACCATCTACATACATATGAATGTTGTATGAATTAATGTGATAATGCGTAGAATGGTCTTTCATTTGGCCAATGACAAGCTAAAACTTTTCTTTGGTTAACTTTGCCATTCATTTATTTTTCATGTAATGCTGCAAGTTAGTAGTAGCCTCAAAGCAGGGAAAAAATAAAACGAACCCGAGTAAATCTATATCACAATTATGTACACCTTTGTACTCACTTTTCTGGGAAAACGAAAATACTTTGCAAAGCGTTTCTGTTATGTCACTGTTTTCAGCTCCTAGGAACTTTGTGATGGGAGCCTGACAATTTGTACATTGTAGCAGCTCAAATCTTTGCAGAGTTTCATACAACTTCCCAGGTCTGAAACTAATGTATGTCATTGGTGTTAATATTTAAATAAACAACGAGGCTTCACGCCCCGGTGAAACATTAGGGTGAAAAACGCTTGGTTTTCAGTTCTGAATGGCCTAGGGTGGGCCAGGGTATTCCTTGGGTGTGCCTGGCCCACCTGGCCTACCCTCTAGAACCAGGCCTGACCCTACCCCTTTTTCAGAGACATAAGTGAGCTAGGATGGACTTTACCCCGACGAGCACACCCGTCTTTTACAGGCAGAATCAGACATCTGATTTACCCTATTACAACCCTTCCTGCCTTTCAGAGGCTATGGCCTGCCACAGGGCTTTAAGTGAGATGAAAAAACTGGGGGGGTTGGGGGGGGAAGTCTCTCATAGGGGCGTGTCCTCTGTAATAAAAGGTGTGGTTTAAAACACAAGCTAAATATTTGTGCTTAGCATAGCGTGTCGCCCGACTGGTATTTTGCTGCTTATGTCCATTCATGCAGATATATTACACAACAAGTAACATTACACCTACAACAATCCCGGACTAATGCCTTTTTCAATGGTTATAAGTTGCATAAGATAAATAAGCAACAACTATCACTTCGTTGTATATAATACTGAAAATGCTACTCGATTTTGTGGGCGAGATTGTGGCATAAGGCTTGAGTAGCCGACCTTCGAGCTGAGAAAACAGGTTCGAGCCTCACATCGGGAAACAGCGTTTACAACGCTGTCTCCACAACTTGGTTCCTTTACAACGTGGTTGTTACAACAACTGCATTGCTACCACGCGTACCATTAGATCGCAAGTTGTTTCAATGCCTTGCTCTAGGGGGAGCACTGCACAAACTGGAGTAGGAATAATAAATAATACTATTACTAAGCCCAGGGTGCCCCCTGCAGCAAGTTGAAACGACTTGCGATGTAATGGTTTGCGTAGAAACGTTGTAATGGAATGGCTGAACAGCACATTCGTTGTAAAGATCAATGTTCCTCACGTCCTGTGATTCAAAAAATTAATGTACCCTTGTGTAATGTAACTGGTGCTCATGTAAAGCTCTCCAAGTGTGCCCTATATATAACTGAAAAACGAGTCTCTTTGAAGTTACATCAAAGGCAGTGAGAAATGGAGAGCCCGATAGAGACCAGTCTCAGCACTTGCTTTTAAAAACTGCCGGTGCCGAGCACTGGCAGGACTCGACCCACTTAAAGCCCTGGCCTGCCATGCGACTGACTCTTTCAAGTATGGCCAGGGCTGGCTTTCGGGCAGTGCGACTGGTGTGGCCGCACTGGGCACTAACATGTGAAGGGGGCGCTGACCTCAGGGGCAGCCGCGGCCCGTGGAGGGAGTTCCGCGGGGCAGACAGGCGGGGCGGGAGATGTGGGGAGTGGTTAACAACGGAATATGGATGATTGCAGGTATGTAAACGATTAAATTAAATAAATGAATTTTGTTGCGCACCCTGGGGCACGCTACGAAATTCGTTTTACTAATTTAATTGTTTACTTACCTGCAATCATCCATATTCTGGTGTTTACCACCCCCCACCCTGCCCCTCCCCTGCCCCGCCCATCTGCCCCACCCTGCCACACCCCTGCCCCGCCTGTCTGCCCCACGGAACTCCCTCCAAGGGCCGCGGCTGCCCTGCTGGCGTACTCAACGCCTCCATTGATTGGAAGCGGAGCCCGCGCCGGATGAAACCTAGCTCTGTGCTGCTGCCCAGAGGGCGCGTGCACCGGCACAACTGCGGCCTTTTGGCGCGAGCCACTGCCCCTCCTGCCTCATGAAGGAAGGCTGCTCTGCCCCGGGGTACCGGGTCCGCCTCGGCCGTGCGTTCATTAGGAGCCCCGTGTACCTTGGGTAAACGCTCTCTCAATATTTACCTTAGCACTCTTTACATAAATAAACGGAATGGCACGGGTTGGGCTCTGGGACATGAATGTCTCATTAACCTTATAGAGAAGCAGAGGAAGGGACACTTTGGCGCCAGGCTCGCCCTACCCGAGGTGGGGAATCACCTGGTCAATTATTTCACGATGGACTTTACAACTCAATCGGACATCCCCAACGAAAGAGGCGTTCCAGAACCCTTTATTGTTGGTTAGTGTTGATGATGTAAGATTGGAAGACAAACATATTGTTCTTTGCTACTTGCCCCCTATAGAATGAAAAATATCAGCCATCTTCTGTCACTGTATCTGCCATGCATTTATGGGAAAGGCCTAAATGTTCATCTAGAGAAGGCAGATACTGACCATGTACTAAGCTCAAAATGAGCTGTATTTTGCAGATGAAATAATAGGTATAATCTGCCTTAGTAGGATAAATGGCTGAATATTAGCCCTTCTAGGGTTCGAACAAGTCATCTGCGGGTTAAGCACAGACATCTGTAACAAGCACTTAACTCACTGAACTATCTCACCGGATTTGGAATCCTAAAGAGACACCAAGGTATTTAGTCAACTGCAACATCCGAGTGAGGACATTTTGGGAGGTCTAGTAAACAGCGCCAACTGCATCCCTAAGAGCAGAAATATGTACCACTGCCCTAATTTTAAAACAGGGGGTTTAATGAACTATCTAAAAGATTTGTTCAAATCCAGGACTGCAGTTTTCCTACTTGCATTCCTTTTTTTCTAATCTTGAATTCAAAATTTGAATTAAAACATTTTCAGGTGGCGACAAAATGTTCAAAGGCTTTCATATATGCCACAGGCCCAGAGACCTGCCGTGAGGCTAATGCACGTAAAAGCTGAGTGGTCGCCTCTGAATCATGCTTCCGTCAACAACATTTTTCTTTTATGTGCAGAACCGGAAATGCACTTATAAAATGCGGATAACATATCGTAGACATACGTGATGGGTTTGAAGTATAATTTTGCATGCACGGCTGTCTTCTTCTAATGGATCCCTGTCCAGCAGGGGGGGGGGAGTCTGCAGCTTGCTGCTGACGCCCCTGGCAGTTGGACATGAAATTGACTTAGAGCTTCCATGGCTGCTTTCTCCTTTGGTCACTGATGGCCCTGCTTAGAAACCCATGGCTGGCCTTTCAATACTGCACTGATGACACACACTTGCCTGAATGCCTCAGGCCCCGAGGATACAGTGATTGAGCCCTACATCTTTGGAAGGGGTTGGGTACACCAAGTGTTGTGATCAGGCTTTTCAGCAAAGTCAATTGCCAGCGTGCCCCTTAACGCTGATTCACTAGCTGAAAACATTTATTACGTGTGCATTACCTGAGCTGGGTGTCACGGTGTAACTGTGCCAGACACAAACGTTCTTTCCTTAGCCCCTACTTTTCGCTGACAACCTATTATTCGCACCCGCAGCCTCAATGGCTTGTTGATACAGGGCTTATTCCGCAGGAATTTGCCACCATACATTCAGCAAAACTGTTGGTTGCGTTTGTAGTAAGCCCTAGCTGTCCTCTTTCGTCACCACCAGACGATTCAGGATACTCTTACTCGCATAGCTAAACCTGTCTTAATGCACACTGGTGTGACCAGACTAAAGCTCCTCTCACTTTCACTGATGGGAGCTGCCAACCAGTAAGAGTAGTGCCCCTCGAATGATAGATACAATGCAAACTTGATACAAACCCAATGTGAGAACTTGCGTATTTGTATTTTTGAGGTAGGAGCAGTCAGACTGTTGTCAGTATCAAGATCTTGAAAGTCTTCTTCGGTGCTGCGTTTGTCCTAACACACATTGTTTGGAGATGGTGTTGCACCGTGAGTGTGTCGGAAGCTTCAGCTTGCACGACATTCTACCACGTTATGAACAATGCATGCTAGCCAACTGCATCTACTAACACTGGAAGTGAAACATGGACAATGCCATCCAGTCTATCATTCCCACTTAAGATCCTACCTCTCATAGAGGAAATTTACTTTTATGGCCAATTAGCGGGACTTTTTTAGGTCTTGGCTACAGACAGACCTATGGTTGCCAATACATAATTTATGCTTAGAGTGGGATTTTATTTTTCCCATAACTGGATAATTCTGTTCTCTAACTCCGGATTCTTCTATTGATTCAATGGCTTTCTTTCCTGTGTTCTGATTAGATGAGTTGTATCATTCCACTGCTTATGTGAAGAGACTCTTTTTTTCTTTCACTTTCAGCACTCCATGAAAGTGCATGTCTGTCTTTGGTTTCATACCATTGTATGTTACTGCTGAGTGCATGGAATTTTTTCCAGGGGGGGCAAAATGTTAACATCATTACCATCCTCCGACATGATGTGTGCCAGGTGGGGCACAAGAAATCTGGGGCGCAGGAGGAGCAGGAAGCAGGCCGCATATGATCTCATACACCATAATAACAGAAAAACGTTCAACAGCACACTCTAAAACCAAGAAATAAATATATCAGTCAGTCCTGAATTAAAACTCGCGACATGAATACTTATGCACTCATGAGTCACATATTCTGCCTTGTGGTGTGTTACTTTTTCAAATCCCCTTCTGCTCCAGGGAACCCATGCAGGTTTCTTCTATTTCTCGCCTGTGGTTTCCACACCCTTTCTATTCCGAGAAAAGAAAAATAAAAATATTTTCTCGCTAATTACAATGTTTTTCGAGTCACTTTCTAATACCAAGAAGCGTTACTAAAGGTGATTTTCATAGGAATGAGTGGCGAGGAGGGTGAAGGAAGCATCGCGCGCTGCACGTTTCCCGCCCAGTGCACGCGAGAGCGCGCGACCGCTGCTGACGCCTTTTCACCTCTAACATTGACGATAATGAAGCGAACACCAACGTGCCTACCTGTTGTGTTTATTCACTCCACACACGCTGCATATTCACAAAAGCTCGCCCCAGAGTGGAAACATTCCTGTAATTTACTCCCTGGGATCTGTTGCTATTCATTAACGTCGCGTGTCGCACTCCAGAGGTTTGCGCAAACAGCGGGGCGTCTCAAGAGGAATAGGGTCCGGGCGCGCCTATTATCCATCTAACACACGCAAGGTGTATTTCCATTACAGAAAACACGTTTTTTTCCGACTACGGATACACAATGGTTATTCAGTCCCATTGCTGGTGTCTCGTGGAATTCCCGGAGGATTTTTTTAAATTCCACTAGGGTGCTACCAGCAGGTAAACTCCCAGCAAGGATATTGTGAATAATCTCGGATCTTGCTTAACTGCACTCTCCATTTGTGTCTTGAGTGCACGGTGGAATGCACTCAACCATCGAATGCCTTCGGGTACATACAAAGACACAATGAGGAAGATACGTGCTTTCTGTTCTTGACTAAGTCATTCTTAACATGCGTATTTAAAAGGCGCAATACGTTGTAACTATTTCAAGTTTTTACATCATCTAGACTGTCTCCCATTCACCCATGAGTAACCAGATAATCGATTGCCAAAGTGCAAAATAGTGAAGTATAGAGAACTGTGATCTGGGATACGAAAGTGTGGGGGCGGGGCAGTAATACTGGGGGCTGGGCGAGTGAGGCATGCACTTGATGCAGTGGCTATCGATGCATTACTATTACTTCATACGTGGTTCCTGTTACGTCCCGGTTACAGACTGACATCCGCAGCAGGTGAAGTAACATACAGAGCTGAGCAATCTTTCTCAAGTAATAAGCAGAACTTTCCGGCAGGTGCATTAACCCACCCACTCACTGTACTATCTCCAGAAGGTTACAAACAGATCTGTGCTGCAGGTACATCAGCCTACTGAGCTACCTTGGAACATGCATATGAGGGCGTGGATAGCTCCACACGGCTTGCACAAGGATATCTCTTGTGCAGTTTGGACATGCTATGACTCACTTACTTTCAACTTCAAGCTGTGGGTGGGAGCAGGCAAGCCCGGGCCTTCAATCGCGCTGTAATCTTGCTGGCCGTTTTCCCGAATTCCTGCTCCTACGGTGTCACGGCCCTGGCCTGGAAACAAACACCACTGACTGCACTCCACTGTGGGGGTGGGGGCTGTGACCTTACGCGCGGGCATGGGCGCGTGGTACTTTGCAGTGTAAGATAGGTGGCGCACTGGCGCATGCAGCGTAAGATAGGTGGCGCTGCGTGCAGCTCTCTCCGTCTGCCGCCATGATGTCATAGGGATTTCCATGGTGCTGCTGCCTGCTGGCCTAAAATTATACAAAAAAGAGGCCTGCCTGTTCACAAAATTAAAAGTTCCGATCTCCGATCATCATCCATTCTAATATATAACAAACAATGCATGGAAATAAAAATGGAAAATAAAAATGCCACTGACTCAGCACCAGACATTGCAGGCCGGGTGATCATCCAGGGGGGGGCAAGTCCCCCCCTTGCCCCTCCCTGCGACGCTACCTATGTTTATAGAATTTCTATACTGCAAACTTAGCCAAAAGGTAGTGGAGCACTGTACATGATCAAAAACAAGCATAAAGTAAACAAGTAATATGGGATGGGTTGTGGATGGTTAATGCATTGTGATGTTTGTTTGATTGATTGATTGATTGAGGTAGAGCTCTTTAAAGAGGTGAGTTTTCAATTCTTTCACAAATTGGAGCAGCGCTGGTGTGGTCCTGATGAACATGGACGAGAATGTGATTCCTGGTCCTGGGTGCATTGATGGAAAAGGCCTGTTGTCTTTTTATTTACACTCCATTGACTGCATTCTGATGGTGCCCTGGCTGTGGTTGCACAGAGACCCACCAGAGATGGTGAGCCTGTCTTCAAGATAAGTGGGGGAGCTGTTCGTAATGGTTTTGTAAATGATGCAGCTGGTTTTGAAGGTGGTCCAGTCTTGCAAAGGGAGCCAACGGAGTTCCATTAGGATAGGGGTGATGTGATCATATTTCTTCAGGTCATTGAGGAGGCATGCTGTGTAGGATGCCCCTATGGGTTGCCAGTGTGGAGTTTGGGAGGCCATGGAGTAGGGCGGTACCACCACCCATGTGCAAGAGTATAAGGGCTTGAACAACAGTTCTGAAGTCCCTTTTTGAAAGAAATAATTGGACTTTATTTAGAAGAGAGAGCTGGTACCAGGCCATCTTTGTTTTATCTTTTGTGTGTTTTGGAAATGTGTTCCTTGAGGGTGAGGATGGTGCCTAGGGTGAGTGGCATGATTTTTAAAGCAATTAGTATTGAATAAATACTCCAGATTATACCAGATGATGTGAAGTGTACAGCACCAAAGCTGTGGTGAAATGAAAAGGTATTCACTTAATGGACTGCCCTCAATTTATATTAAGTTTACATATTCTATGGAAAAAAATCCATAAATGAGGCATATTGTCAAAACAAGTTCAATGAGGGTAATAGGTAATAGTTCCTGAGCGTAATAGGACGGAATATATGAAGCTATGTGGTTATACTGAATAAGCAGCTACCTATGTTATGCAATCTATTAATGTAATACCTGCACTTTCACAATTGTTTATTAACCTTCCTGCTTTCTGAAATTTGCTTGAAAATGCACGATTTTTCTTCTCTTTTTTCAAAATTTTCTCAGGGGAGAAGGGTTACACCCCCCAAACTCCCCTTATGGGGTTTGGGCTCGCTCGCTGCGCTCGCACGCTACAGTGCGGTATGCAAATCAGTTTGCGCCTCACCACTTTCAAATGTCACCAGCCGCCCCTGCTGCGCTGCGTGAATTTTCAAGCTAGCTGCAGCGCATGGTGACTCCGGAGTCATGTCTGTTTTAGCCTCTAATTCTTGTGAAGATACACCCCAGTGATGTGAATTAACAAAATCCAGGGGTGCATGTCAGAACTTCTACAAATGTGGTACATTAATGCACGGGGTTCACGGTTCCATCCCCGGCGCCGGTGGCAGGTTAGCCCAGCACCTTGTGACTCTGGGCAATAGCTTGCTTAATCTTCCCGAGGGCCCCCAGCGCCGGGAAACGACTGCGGAGGTATCTGTGCGCTTTACAAATTTAAGGTTATTATTATTATTATGTGTTAGGAAATATCCCACAACCTGCAGATTCTGTGCTAGTGACACTTTTTATACTGAGATGCGTAAAAATAATATCAGTGTAAAGGGCTTAATGATGACAAGCCACCCGCTTACAATTAATTAATTCATAATTTATATATATAGTTTTTAAAAGTTATTGTTGTTTAAATAACAGTAGTATTGCAGACTATAAACTCTGTACGTACAATTCGACCCAAGGGTCAGATTTACAGTTTGGCGGAGAGGGTACTCCATCACAAGAACCCTGTCTGCTAAATTAAAAGTCTGCCCACCTCTCATTATGTCAGTGGCGGATACTGCTCTCTCTCAGCCACCGACATAACCCTCCGAGGGCCCGACAGATTACAGCCCTCAGAGGGTTGGCCATGCATCTGTACACCTGATTTAGAGTGGGCGACACATAGCCAGTTTTCACTGTTTGCCACCGCCAGGCAGGGCTTTAAGTGGGCCGGGTCTTGCTGTTACTCAGCACCGACAGTTCTTAAAAGCAGGTGCCGAAACGCTTCCCTATCATACTCTTCATTTTTACCCTCGGGTGGGGGGAAAAACACTGAACTCTGCAATGGCAGCACTCGTCTCTGCTTTTGATGTAACTTCAGTGACTCGTTTTTCAGTTTTATATAACGCAAACATGAGCACCAGGTACATTACACAAGGACGTGTTCATTTTTTGAATCACACGATGTTGAGCGGATGGCAGGCTCGAAAGTCGGTAGCTCTAGCCTTAGGCCACAACCTCGCAGACAAGAATTGAACCATTTTTTAATATTATATACAACGAAGTCATAGGTGTTGTGTAATGTTACTTGTTGGATTATATATCTGGTTGCAATGACCAAAGCAACAAAATACCAGTCGGGCGGCACACTATGCTCAGCACAGATTTTTATGGTGAGTGTTTTAAGCCACGCCCTTAATTACATTGGCCTTTTCACTACGGGAGACCCCCCAGTTAGTTTTGTCATCCCACTTAAAGTCCTTCTGCCATGTAAAACCTGCTGGTAGGGGGCAAAATGCCCTCTTGCTAATGGCGGGGAGGGGGGGCACTGAATGTTATATTTTCCAAAACAAAATTCCACTTAAAAACAAAAAAAACTTTTCAAAGTTTGCCTTGCAGCGCCGGCATGTTGACTGAACCGCCCGTCAAACTTACAATGCATTGACAGGAACAGCAGTGACAGTTTGGTGGTTCCTGATAGTGCTAGAGATGTCCACTGGGCCAGCGGACATTACTTACAATTCATACATTTGATATGGGAGTGCCAGTACTTTTCAGCAGGGCTGTAATACACTAGAGGAGTACTTGCACTTTTTAGAAGCAACCTATTAATGTAAGATTTCATGTATATATTTTTTTCCTCAGTTCTCTCACCGCACCAGTGTTGGTGTTCCCTCCCAGCAAACCGGAGAAAAGAACAAGGAGACACAGCAGTCCATGTACTTTGCTTACACATCCGTGTTTATTTTAAATTTCTTCTCACAGTGTAGAACATGGTCGACGCATTTTGGCAAAGCCTTCAACTTGGCCATCAGTCGTGGGAGGGGGCAACGCTGCTACCTTAATTGAAGAAAAGAGCCTTAGAGAATGGGTTCACCGGGGCCAATAGTAGCTCCTCTCTACATAAAAAATAATACGGCCTAGGGGTATGGGTTTTCCCAGAGCCCAGAAGGGGATGGGGAACAGAGCCGCTACCACCTCCGCCTAAATAAAGCAAAAGGCCCGGGTAATGGTGTTCCAGCAGCCTGTAAAGGCTCGGTGAGGGGAGCCGCACACCCACCTTCCCTCAAAATATTTATTTATTTATACATTTATAGAGCATATGGTTACACGGCCGATGTGTCCCCACGCTAGTAGCCGAAAAATAGCGGACAGTAAGGGATGAGAGTCAGGCAGGATCGACATTCCGCCACTAGGCCTGTAGCAGGAGGTCTTGGGAGAAATATTGACTAACTGGTGGGAAAAGCCGTGTCTTCAGCTTTCTTTGGAAGGCCGTTTCACTGGGCTCTGTTCTTATTTCAACTGGCAGTGTATTCCAATGTTTGGCTGCCAGAAATCTAAAGGAGCGACCGCCCATCCTAGCTTTTTTGATTCTAGGAATCCTTACTAACGCTTTGCCTTCGGATCTCAGGTTTCTGCTGGGTGTGTAGGCTGCTATCATTGTTTGAAGGTATCGTGGTCCTTTATTTGCCAGAATACCCTGGCAATGGCACCTTGCCTTGAACAGTATTCTCTTTTCGACTGGTAGCCAGTGCTGTCTGGCTAGGGCTTTTTATATGGATGTTCTATTTGGTAGATTCAGCACTAGTCTGGCTGCTGCATTTTGTATTGATTGCAGTTTCATTATTCTTTTGTTCGATGGGCCTAAATATATGACATTTCTGTAGTCAATCTGAGAGGTGACCACTGCATATACTATAGTTTTCCCAATGTTGACAGGTAATAGGTCAAGGACCCTCCACAGGACTTTTAGTGTCCCAGCACATTTACCTGTGACTTTCCTGATCTGACTCTCAAATGTCAGATTGGAGTCGAGCCAGACTCCTGGATTGTTTACTTCTGTTCTGGGAGTTGGAAGTTGTCCGAGCGTCTCAGGCCATGATGCTGACGACCAGATAGGACTTTTCCCACTATCATCATCTCCGTTTTGCTACCATTCAATTGCAAACAATGGTTAGACATCCACGCTGTTACCTCCTCCATGCATCGGGAAAATCGGAGGGCGGTAATTCCTGGGTTTTGGGACAATGTGATGATAAGCTGAGTGTTGTCAGCATAGGACACAATAGATACCTTGTGACCTTCTACAGAGTGGCAAGCGGTCCCATCTATAAGTTAAACAACGTGGGGCTTAGATTGAACCCTGGGGAACTCCCTGGAACAGGGGAAAGTTCTTGGACGTATGGGCATCTTGTGTGACCTGGAAACCTCATGATGACAGGAAGGACATCATCCATAGCAGGGCCATGCCCCTAACTCCACTCATCTATCTTTGGAGGAAGAGACCATGGGATATGGTGTCAAAAGCTGCGCTGCGGTCCAGCAAAATCGGAGTAGCTGTGTGGCCTTCATCTGCGTGGTGTCTTAGGTTTTCCGTAGCCATGAGGAGGGCTTCTCCCTAGAATGTGTAGCTTGAAAATCTGATTGTGAGGGGTGCATTGGGTTAATTCTGTCAAAATGATTGGTCAGCTGTATATTCACAGCTTTTTCTGCTATTTTTGCAAAAAATGGTAGCAGTGAGATAGGGCGCACGTTCTCCAGTACTAAGTGGTCAATATGTGTCTTTTTCCTTAAAGGGCGGACCATAGATTGTTTCCATTCATAGGGAACTCCTCCCAATTGGAAGGAGCGGGTAATTAGCTCAGACATGAGAGGTAAAATGCAATTCTCTCCCTGCATCAACAATTCTGGGCTAGCTGGGTCCTTCGGGGATCCAGATCTTTTCCATTCACTAGCTTTCTGAGCTCATCTGATTCTGGCATCTTAAACTCTTCTATGGTTTCTCCCTTAAATATCGTCGCCAGAGTGCACTCGTTGCTTCTGCCCTGTAGTGTTTCCACAGGGAAAGTGTTGTAGATCTTTGCCACTTTTGCTGTGAAAAATTCTGTGATTTTACTGTAGGACTCCTCCGTGGAAATATGAGGTTCGGTTAGATTTACAGCTGACTATAGGGATTTTAAAATGATGAACATTTTGTGGGAAGAGTTTTTAGCCTTTTCTGTCTTCCCGGTATAGAACGCACCGCAAACTTCTTTAATTAATGTGTGGTATAATTTGAGCTCTGTTATATACTCCTCCTTGGTTTTGGCGCAGTCGTTTTTACACCATATGCGTTCTAGCTGTTTGAAATTTTGTTTCGCTTTAATTAATGTCTCATTAAACCAAGGTGCCGACGCCTTTGCCCTCTTGGTATTAGTTGTGATCCGTGGCGCTACTTTGTTCAGAGCTTCTATTATCCATGCTCCCACTTGTTCATTAGCTACATTTATATCCTTATCCATATCAGGTAATAAAAATTAAGTGCCTGTGTGAACGAATCAGTGTTAAAATTGCCCCATTTACTGCGGGTAACTATCTTTTTAGATTTTTCAGCCGTGGGACTCTGAGTCGGAAAAAGGAAAGGAATTATATGGTGGTCAGACCATGGGACTGGCAAGGGTACACCAACTTCGAGATCTGTTGTATTGGTAAAGATTGGTTCTAAGATGTGGCCAGCTTTATGTGTTTGCGTACTAACCTTTAGCGCTAAATTAAACATCCTGAGATCTTTGCACACGGTTTGCGCCTCAGGATTTTCAGTTTCATCAAAGTCTATATTCAGGTCACCTAAGACAAGAAGTTTGTTGTGGCGTATCGCTGTGTGTATCACTCTTTCTCCCATGCTCACTGTGAACCGAGTTGTTGGACCAGGAGGGTGATAGATCAGAAAGCCAGCTATAGAATCATTGTCTGTTACTGAGAGAGAAAAGGAGAGCGCCTTGCACTGTTCATGGTTAGCTTCATTTATACTACATTTCATAGGAAATTTGTAAAGTATTGCTATTCCTCCCCCTCTGAGCTCTATTGCTGTGTCTATGCCAAGCACCATCCAGTACCTTGAGCAGGTAGTGGCCAGGTGACTGAAGCCGTTCTGGAATTTAGGGTCTTGTGTAAAAATCACTGGCACGTTGCGTATTTGTAATCCTAGTGGTAAGGTGTCAGATTTGAGGTATTCTGTAAGCATACGTGCATGAAGATCAGTGCAAACTGTGTTTTCTTTAGATTTTCGAGATTCTCTAGTAAAGCCCTGAAGGTATTAGGGGCTGAGGGAAGGGGGGTGGACGTGTGTGAAAGCAAAGAAGGCCACTAAGAATGCGTTGGATGTAATCATCCATGTAGTTTGGGGTCTCCCTGGAGGACATAATGTGCAGACTAGCTGTACATCATGTAACACAATCAGTGTGTAAAGTATATACAAATACTCTTGCAACTCAGCGGTTGCTCAATGTCAAGAATACAAAGCACAGGAGTAAACCCGGTAACCCAGTTGAGACCGGGTAGAGTATAAAGCAAAAGAAAAAAAAATCTGAACATTAACAACCCTAGGCAATGCTAGGCCGAGTTAATAATCAGGACCTATTCAACACATATTGATACTAACATAGACTCAGTCTACAACAATTTTAAATTAAAAACGTAATTTTATTGATACGATTTCATTATAAAAGTTTATTGTGTCAAACTTATAAATCACTAGACAAAAAAAATACAACATATTGTGCAAAATGGGACAACACTTGATTGTACAATAAAAAAACATGTATAGAATACAAATTAGTACATTGATTGTAAAAAGATGTTCATAGCTCGACATAAAACAAACACATGTAAAAGGTCTCACATATTATAACATAGTGGCTAATTGATAGAGTTTCTTATTTTCTTTACACGCGTTTCGGCGTGCTGAGTGCCTTCTTCAGGAAAGCCACAGTGATTCCCAAGGATAAACAAATAGGGCCCAATGGATGTAGGGAGCCAATGATATTAAAATTAGAATGGGGTGATTTCTCCACTAGAATTTAAACAACACAAGCTTCCAAGATGCCGGACTTGGATTTGATAAAACTTGAATCAACAGATATTTCTACAACTTGTGATTAATAGATCGTCGAATGGGCAGTAAAAATTACTGTGTGTCAATTGAGCCCAAGTGACCAGAACATCATAGGTCCACGGAGTGTGAATTTACTTTACTGGTCCACAGAGCGAAATTTGAGATTATAATCTCCTGTTGACCTCAGGAATGGATGTTTTAATGTCCAACATGGATGGTCTTTACGTGCTTATAGATAGAATGGTACGGTAAAAGGGGAATAGCAGCTCTCTTCGTAATACCGGAACCTGTGTGTCTCAACCTGAAATCATTAGCAAAGACAATTACAAAAAGTGTATTAATCACTTGAAGAAGAGAAAGAAAAGAAAGGGAGACCAAGAGCAGGTTTTTTTTTAGAATATAAGATGTTATTTGTAAGTAGTTATATCAGCATTACAGTACAATTTAGCTTAAAGTAACCATAACAACCAGGTGAGCACTGAATGTGCTAGTATTGGTGAACGGCACAGTGACACAAAGGTGAAAAAACAGTGTGAAGGGCAGAAAAACAGTAAAAACAAGTAGTTCTGTGGTCCATGATACACGACAGATCAACATAAGTCAAGTATTATGATTTAGGCACAATCGATTGACCCTGTGGGAACCGCGATTTGCGCTGAGTAGTCGACAGCTTTTTGACCTGTTCAACATCAAGTCCTGTAAAGGCGGCAGCAAATCTTTTTGCTCAGCCAGCCATGCAGAGCCTTTGGGTCTCTAGACTCAGTTTTGAGTTTGCAGACTCGAGAAGGATTCCTGAAGACAAAGCTGCCTTGTCCAGTGCAATTCCTTTAGTTTTTAAACATTTTTTGAAAAAGGTTATGGGAAATGCAAAGCATGCAAAAATGTGCACAGCAAAAGGAATTCAAGGTTAAAAAAGGTCAAAGGTTCCTAATCAGTTAACAAATACTTACACTTCAAAGTCTGTGATGTGCATTCTGTAATGCAAATGTGATCTCAGATATGTAGGAAGCACAGCATGCCTCCTACACAAGAGAATACTAGAACATATTAGAGCTGCAAAACAACAAGGATCCAACAAATGCGATGGCTTAACATTACATGAAAAAACATTCAGATGAATGGCAGCCCTGAAAGTTTTTGGGTGAATTGATACAGTCCTAAAAAACAAAGGAGGAGTTAACACCACACGTCATTTAAGAAAACTGGAACTCAGATATAAATTCAGACTTGAAATCTGTGTGGCTAGTGGATTGACGAACCATCAAAAGCTTCATTGCATACCCAACGAAAATGAGAAAGGTTTTTAAAACACTTTGCAAACCAAGCAATAATATCGAGATTGGTTGCAATTACATTCCAATTGAAATAAAAATATGTGGATAATGCAGCATAACAGTGCTGAGGTGACCCCAAATATGTATGATGAAAGTAATAATCAGGGCCACTGGAATTATGCAGTTTTGTGGCAGCAGCATTTTTTGCATGATTATGGATTTGCTGCATAGTCCTCCATCTGCTGCATAATCTGCAGAATTGAACTAAAATGTAGCTCCAATAGATCAAAGGTACTAAAATTGCTGTAACTCCTGTTGCTGCACAGTGGAAGCCCACTTTGCACGGTTTGACTGATCACTTTTCAGTTACTTGTTGCTGTGTTTGGGTGTTAAACTGGCACTAATGACGTGAAGCCTTTGCCCAGACAATGTTAATCTGTGTAAACTTGACAACATGAGGAGGTAATACCATCACAAAATGTGCTGGCATTAAGCAGCATATTTTGCCTTTTCTTGATGCATAATTCCTACTGTGAAGTCACACCAAATAAAAATGAAAACAATAACAAGATTTTTATCATTAAAAATACAAAAGACGATCTACTAATATGTGGTCAATAGGCCAATGAACTACTATGTTTGCTTTATTATGTGCTTTTAAGGAGTACATCTACCAGAAGGCAACTTTGTTGGCAAGATGGAACAAGAAATATAATTGCAATGAAAGAAAGACTGTTTCAGTGCATTGAAAGAGATGGTATGTGATCATAACACTTTGGCGTTTTATTCCTTGTTTGCTGTCAGTAAAGGAATATAGAAAGTTTAAGGACCACTCTTTTGAGTGCTGCACCTTCTCTTTTATTAATCCAGATATTATGAGGTTTTGGACTAACCTTGAGCGAACATGCCCACACTTTAGTCCATATGTTTTAAATACATAATGCACTCGCAGCTGTAGTAAAATGTAGTTATAGTTAGGACAGACTTTCCATGGCAAAGGCATTTCTTATTTTCTTAATAAATTTAGCAAGTTTGGCAAATCTTTGCGAACATTTCTTAGAAAAAAGTTCATCCACTTTGGCTCTTTTCTGAAGAGTTGCATTGATCTATCAAGCAAGGAACAAGAATAAGTGGGGTGGGGGGGTGGGGTCCTTGAAATTTTGATTTTCTTTTTTTAAGTCCCTCAGGAAAGTTTGCTCTCTAATACAGAAAAAGACAGCTGAACGGAATTACAAAAAATGTGGCACCAAGTTAGAACTTTACTATGAAACCATGCTTTAATGAGCATTTAAAATGGTGCTCAGGTGGGCAGGAAGAAGCTAAATGTTAGAGCTATCTAGTGCTGCCATACCTCCACGTTCCCAAAACCCTAAATACTTGTTTTTCATCGGCGGGTCCCCCTAATTCAAAGAAGGACATGCCTGTGGGGGTAGAGCGCTTTCAGGGCAGGGCTTGGCCGGATACCAGGTCCTGCATCCAGCTTTGCTGCGCTTTGCTGCGCTTTGCTGTGCTTGACTGAAGACTGTGTGCTATGGATAGTTAGGTGTATGGTTATTTAGAATATGACAGACATTCCCTGAAAAAAACAATGTTTGAAGTGATCTTATAGTTATGTGTTGAAAGGAGATAAGAACTTGTGTTTACAAACTGAAGAATCACTGTAATTTGCCACCAACTGTTTTTTTTAAAGTTAGACATAATTTGCACTCCTGTCACTTACTGCTTATGATCTCACATATTACACCACTCATGACATGTTAAATGGCTTAATCAATATCTCTGAGTCTGAGGTCATCTCAAATGACATCATTGATGACTAGTGGACTTGTGAGATTATTTGGCAGCCGCATTTAGCCTATAATTATGGACTTGCCACATAATATTCAACTAGCTGGTCCCCAGACACCCCCTGTGAAGATTTTGTCTGTCCTAGCTGCGCTTCGACTTTTGCTCTACTAGCCCCCAATCGGCCAGCTTATAGCTCCGCAGTCACTGTGACTACTCAGAAAAAGTTTAGGGTCGCTCTACTCAATACAGGATCGCTTTAGAAACATAAAAACCTAATATTTGACCTATTTAGGCATGAGGATCCAGATGTACTCTTTCTTACTGAGACATGGCTGTCCGCTACAGCCCACACTAGCATCAGCCATCCCTATAGAATCCTTAGGAAGGACTGCGACTCAGATAGAGGAGGAGGGATAGCAATCATATTTAAAAAAGATAATGAATGCGCCTGTTTCGAGCTAGCAGGCTAGGTTTCAGCCTCACCCTCTCGCCAAATCAATCATAGCAGGGGTCCTTGTATACCGACCCCCTGGCTCTGCCAGTAAGTGCCTCTTGCAAAAAACACAGTTGATGGACAGAATGTCGAACAATGTCATACATTCACCCCAGTACAAGGATCTGGGCCTAAATCCATCGTTTTTTTGCGCTCCACACCACCCTGGGTTAGACACTGGCTATATGCAAATCAGCTCTGACCCTGTGCCTCATGGGAACAGTCCAGTCCGAACTGGCTCACTGGAAAACGCACTGGCACCTTGGGCAACAAGGTATACTAATTTCATGGTATTGGGTGATTTTAACATCCACATAGACAATGTCACAGGACCGGAAACCATTGCTTTACAGGAGAATATGAGTCCGCTGAGACTGAAACAAGAGGTTTTTGGTCCCACCCATCTGGCGGTGAGAGAGCGCGCAGGTCACCGGACCCTCAATTTTACCATATGCACACTTGGGTCCATAAATTTTAATTTATCATATTTATAAATCGGGTAACCTTACACTCTACCACCAGTAACCCAGTTCATTCCTATTTATTTCCAATGTACCCGACTTACCAATCCACGTTACGGGTACCTAATGATCACTATGCAGCAGGGAGCTAGCTGTAAAAGTTAAGCAGTGACCAAAATACAACACCATTTATTATATGTTTGCACTCTTTATAATAACCAGAGACACGTGAAGTTTTGAAAACCTTTATCTAATTCTCCTCAAATTCAGAAAGTATGAAATTCACAGTGAGTAAGCTGTCTATAACCAAGATCATAAAAATTGTGTAACTATACAAGAAATAGATTAGGCCAACCATTTAGAATTCTACAGGGAAGATAAAAACAGGGAACATACTAGTAAGAGATTTCCGGAGTTTAGATTTGATATGGAGTGACTAAAGGACGGGAGATAAGGAACATGCTAAAATCACATTTGAGTATTCCTCAAAGACTAAAGGAATTTTGAATCATGTGGCTTTAGAAAAGGAAAAATGGAACACGCTAGTAATTTCAGAATAACCACATTAATTCAACTAAAGGACGGGTAAAGAAATGGAACATCTATATTTCATGAACTATAATATCAAGATTTTCTATAAGGGAATGGGGGAAAATGGAACATGCTAGTATAACAACTAAAATGTAGGACTTTATCATTGGTCAGCACAGGGAGGGTAAAGGAAGGAACAGATGCGAAAATAAGACTTTAGCAGTTTCAAAAGAGGCAAGTAAAGGACCTAAGTGTGTTTCCCTCCCAGATTTATATTTACCTAGAACGGTGTGGAGACCAACCCTGGCCACGGGTCAGTAAGGACAGGTGAAACCCCAAGGAATACGGTCGCCAGTAGGCCAGCAGGTGCAGAATGGAAACCAAGGACAGGAAAACCAGATTAGGATCAGGACAGGACCACCAAGGAAAGACCAGCACCCGCAGTTCAGTTGCAACGCCTGCGCTACACCCTCTCTGCAGCTATCAGCCAAAAACCCCGATTGGGTTCTCGAATTCCCCAGCCTAGTGCTCCACCAGCACTTAAGGTTCTCAAAACCCCGATTGGGTCTGTGAGTCAGTTGGACAGAGTGCTCCGCAGCACCTCTGCTTCTCGATCAGCTATTGAGTGCGTTGGGTCAGTGACAGGTCAGCTATTCGGACAAGTCGGACAATTTCTCTAGCTAAACCTAGGCTAGTTATACTGTTTTCGGGTCAGTGTACCACCCCCCAAATGTTGCGAGTGTAAGGATCCCCAATTTCGATTGGACAATAGAAAGGACAGGTCATCACACCTCCCAGGATTTGACTTTCTCAAGCCCCTCATTTGAATCTTTCATACCCGCCCATCGAACTTCAGGTTCTCATGATGTACAACAATACATGTTCTATTTACGAATACAATGTATTCGACTAGGGTTCGAAGGCTGAAGTTCCCAGGAGCATCTTCTCAGTCAGTCAGCTCCTTGGCAGTGTTCGAAGGTCATCTGCTCTGGAGACTTGCAGAACTCGCGCAGACTCAGTTTCGAGCAAGATGGAGAGCGGCAAAGGGAAGCAGGCCATATTTCGTAATGTACCATAAAATAGAAAATAACTGTTTTAGAACACAGGAAAAAATGAATGCACTGTATACCATGAACCCCTATACTACTCCCATTACTTTATTATAACTATAGCATTAGGATAAATGCCAAACAAACAGCATAGCGAAAGCAGCAATGCAAGCTTTCAGGCATGTGAGAACACAAAGCAGCCATTTTAATACTACTGCGCAAGTGCAAAAGATTTCCCACCAGAACTGCGAGTACGTCACGTCACATGGGTGTGACCGACGCATGCGCAGAAGAAATTCCCGCGTAGCAGCAGCGATTTTAGGTTGCAAGCGTATTAGGATTAGTAAACACATAAGCAAGCATCACTGGGACACCCCAAATGTCAGAATAAAAGGGAAATTAGTAAAACAAACAGATTGATTTAGTTCATTAAGGTTATTCGAGGTTCTTGAATTCAAGCAAGTCGCTGTACATGCGAATCCTTGCTCCATCAGCGGGACATACTCTTGATCAGGTTTTTTCCAATTTGAACTCAGTAACTACTCTGTCTCCTGCTCTCCCTTGGACAGACCACTATCTTATCCCTTTCACTTGGTCTCAGCTGTGCAGTAAGTCATCCATAAGTAGTGGTCCCTCTACATATCGGGCCTATCAAAAACTACACTCAAAGGCCATTAATCAGGCCCTGTCTTTTACCTCCCCAGTCATGACAGGGAATGTAGAGTGAAACACCTTTCTTCTAAATAACTGGATCTGTGAGACGGTGAACACACAAGCCCCTATTAAAAAGTCCTCTCAAACAAGTTCTTGCCCGATGGCCCCTTGGTATAGTACCGAGCTTAGCCTCTGTTAGGGCCAATGCAAGAAGCTGGAGAGAATATGGAGACAAGAGTACTCCATGGATGATAAATTGCTTACAAAGCTGCATTAAAGCAATACCAAGTGAAACTGCACCTTGCTAAAAAAGTTTTTTTTATACTAGGGTTATAGAAGTGGACAACAAAGCAAAGGCTATTTTTAAAATCGTTGATTTCTTTCTGTGTCCTGCGGTCTCCTCGAGAGTCTGCACCCCCTCTATGAATTGGTGCAAAGAGCTTGATCAATTTTTTCATAAAAAAATGATGTCCCTTCAAAAAAGTTTTGGGATTCCAGCACCCTCTTTGCAGAATCAGGGGATGAGATTCGCTCCCCCTCCCCTTAAGTATGCCACCTTAGATGCCTTCACCCTTATCCCCCTTGCTCAGTCCTTAGCAGCACTAAAAAGCCTTAAATGTGGCTCCCCCTTGATCCTTGCCCTATCACGGTTCTAAATATGGTGGCACCAGCGATTAATCCCTCCATAAACCATTTTTCCAACTCTTCATTGGCTACGTGGGTAGGTCCCTCTATGTGGAAAAAAGCAAAGGCCCTGCCATTGCTAAAAAAAACCTACAGCAGACCCTAAGCCAGCAATAAACTATAGGCCTATTTCCCTTCTTCCAGCCTTCTCCAAAATATTTCGTCAACTGCCCATATATCAGGAAGTCAACGGTATTCTTCACTCTATGCAATCTGTCTTCCTTCCCTAATTTAGCACTGAGACGGCACTCTTGGAAGTGACAGAGCACAGCCGAAACACCCTCAACAGGGGAGGCAAAGCACTGCAGCTATTGCTTGACCTCATAGCAGCTTTTGACATGGTACCTCATCTCAAGCTGCTGGAACGATTTCATGAAATAGGAATCAGACATCAGGCTCATAACTGGCGGGCATCTTTCCTGGGCAGACGGTCGCTGGAAGTCTGGCTGCCACCTTTTACAGCTCATGCCAGGCCCTTGTTGGTGGGAGTACCACAGGGGTCGGCTCTCACAGCTGTTGTTTTCATGTGACAAAGACACAGACTTGGATGAGAAGGAGATTTCAGGCTGTTTTACCAATGTCTTTCAATGGCTGGAGCTGCATCACCTAAGATGCAACCCGGATAAAACGGAGATTGTGACCTTTGGAACTGTCTCTCACAATTTTGTGGCAGACTGTTGGCCAAGCACATGGCCGCATCCGGGACCCCAAAAAGCTGCGTCAAGAACCTAGAAATTAAAATTGACACCTCACTCTCCTTCCTCCCGCAGATCCAAGCCTTGACGGGGTCATGTTTCAGCGTGCTCCGCATGCTGAAATGTTTTTTAACGCTCCTCTCTGAGGCTGGGGGTAGAAAGGTGGTGCAGGCCCTTATTACATCTAGACCAGACTACGGAAATTCTCTGTACCTAGTCTACCCGACTATCTTTTTAACAGACTTCAAGTGGTACAGAATGCTGCAGCAAGACGTCTGCTTACTCTCCCTCTTAGAGCCCACATGACTCACCACTTAAAGGCCCTCCATTAGCTCCTTATGAAACAAAGGGTGACATTTAAAGCCATGGTCCTTATACCCAAGTCCTTGAAAGGGATGGGGCCATCATATCTCAAAGAGAGAATCAGATCTTATATCCCCACCCGTACTCTTCGCTCTTACTCGGCTCACATGGCAGGGGTCCCTCAAATTCACTGTCTCCGTATGGGTAGGCGATCCTTTGCATATCTTGGTCCCCTTGCCTGGAACAGGCTCCCTCCCTACTTGAGGCTGATAGACAGTCTAGAATTGTTCAAGAAGAAACTCAAAACTCACCTCTTTAATAATTAGTAACCCGCCTGCATCTGTCCCCCTTCTGCCAGCACCGGGACACTCCTTGGAGTTGCCGCACACTTTATAAATTGGTATAACATAACATAACATAATTTGCAGATTTCACAAAAAGGATGACAATAGAACTGCTAGAGAATGTAGCATATAATTTGCCTTTTTTATCACATAATTTATATAACCTTGCTGCGTAACCCTAGAAGCACTGACAGTGTCAAGCAGGAGCTGAGAAAAAGGAGGGGGGAGGGCAAAACACTTTATTCTCCATGCAGTTTCCTTACGGAATTTTAGACAAAGATACAGAAAAAACAGCAGAACAGAATTACACCAAATTTGGCAGAAAGCTAGATCTTTATCCAGAAAGTGTGCTTTTTGTTATTTGGTGTAAATCTGTTCATCTGTTTCTGAGAAATTAAGGTTACAAAATATAGAGATCTCTGGATGGTTGGCCAAGGGGGTACCAGGACGCGAAGTAAAAATATTAGAGCATTCTGATTGGTCACAAGGGCTCTTTCCTAGAGGCCGACTTAGTAAAGCTGGACCCAGAGGCCCAACATTTCTTGACAGCTCCCACTGGAGTTGTGCGGATCTAATAAGGCCTTCTGTGTGGTCCCATGTGACTCCCACAGTAGCTTGCTTCGACCGCTATCCTTCTGCAAAAATAAAAAATAAAAATGTAAAAAGGAAAATGTGGGGTGGGGGTCTTGTGCGCGGTTGGCCACTTGTGTGGTGTTGTCCCCCAACAGAGTTGGGTGCATGGCTTGGCTTCAGGCTTCAGGCTGTGCATGGTGGGGGGCTGGCCGCAGATGTATGGTTAGAAGATCTTACTTTACGTTAAAAAAATTGAAATTCACTGACAAAAACAAAGGTTAGATTGGAGTTATATTTAGATCTTGTGATAATTAAAAAACCAAAAAAACACACAGAAATTAACTAGTCATGCATTACTGGAATTAGTATTACTTGCACTGCTATGATCCACTGCTCATGACCTCACATATTACATCACTGATGACTTGAAATCTGGCAGTGCAAGTTATATTTAGGCACATACAAATGTTGCAATTCAAATTCATTTACTTCCTTCCATGTACAGCAATTGGTGAACAGCAAAAGACATATTTAAGCCATAGTCATGATCTCGTTATCCGGTCTCATCATCATATATAAATAGTCTTTCGTTCTTTCCATGAATCATGAATTGTGGGAGTTGCAGTTCCCATATTGCAAAAGCCTATTTTGTGACTGATAGTGTGTTGCAAACATTAATACATCAACCCATCATTCTATCAATCTGTATGAATGAGTGCTGGACACTGTGCTGTCACTATGATTGGAACATCCATAACATTATTAATTAAAGTCCAGCTAGGCATGTTGCAGGTCAATTGGGAAATTGACATTAATCAGTGAAAGACACCCATATGCATGGTGGAGTGACTCTACATTTTGCAACATGGCGATAAGTTTCATTTGTAGAATGCCTGGTACAGTCCAGTCCTCACCATGGATCACAAAAACCATGCAACCCCGAGGGGTGTTACCAAAACTCTTTTTCTACATGTTAATTTCCATAGGAAACTTTAGACGCAGCTATAGCCTGAACCCCTGAACGGAATTAGCCGGGTCTGGTCGCTCACTGGACTAAAGCAGCCACTGCAGGGGCCTGTGTGCGACCTCATGGTCACAGGTTCAAATCCCAGTGGGTCCACTCAGCCTTTCATCCATTTGAGGCCAATATAATGAGTAGCGTTGGGTAACAATAAACATCTGTTATTCAGCGCCAGGACACCTTCGGGTAATCGTGCGCTTTACAAATACACCTGTTATGTTAATTACATCACAATTGGCAAAAAGGTAGCACTTGGTCCAGGAAGCGACCTTTTTGTTAAAGGGCATAAATCCATTCAGTGGTTGCTCCCTGGTGCTTATTTTTTTTGTGGAGTTGTAAGTGGCCCTGGGGACCACCACCCCCCAGGGCAGACTCCAGCAATATCCCGGGATGCCCACCCCTAGGATCTTGCAGTTTACTATGGCTTGGCAGGAGCACCGCTCCCACCAAGCCATAGCAAACTCTGGCCCGCTTCATGGAAGCGAGGGCATTGAAAATGCTCTTGCTTCCATTAAGAGGAGCAGAATTGCTTTTGGACAGAGGGAGCTGTATGTTAGCAGTTCCTTCTGTCCAAAAGCAACCCTGCAGGAGGCAGGAAGCCGGCAGGGACCGCAGGGTACTTGAGGCACCTCTGCAGTCCCTATTGACCTAGCCTTGCCCCAGAGGGTGGGGTCTCCGGAGCAATATCGGCCTGGGTAGGGGGTCGCACTGGCCCCCCTTCCCATTAAAAAAAACATGATGAAGGCCTGGCCGCGGGGCATGGGGTCCCCAGGGCCGAAATAGGCCTGGGGAAGGAGGCCGCTCGCCCCCCTCCCTTTGTAAAAGAAAATATAAATAAAGGTCTGGCCAGAGGGGGATGGGGTCCCCGGGCCGAAATTGGCCTTAGGAGGGAAACTGCGCTGCCCCCCTTCCATTTAAATAAATAAATAAATAAAGGGCCTGGAGATGGGTGTCCCTAGGACCAAAATTGGCCCAGGGAAGGGGGGCTACGTGGCTCCTTTATTTGAAATAATGGGGATGTGGTCCCCGGTGCCTTAATCGCCTCCAGGAGGGAGGCCGCGCATCCCTTCTCCCTATTTCAAAAAACTTGCCCCTGGGGATGAGGTGCCCGGGGCCAAAATCGGCTGAGGGAAAAGGGGTTACGCAGCCCCCTTCCCTAAAAAAAAATGTAATAAAAAAACTAAAACTCCGGCAAGTCGCCAGAGGCCACGGCCTCTTCAACACCTCTCTGCAAGCAGACCTCCTGGTGCAGTGGTGGCTGAGGAATGAAATCCTCTTAAATGCTGAGGGTCTTTGGGGGTCAACAGGCCCTCTTGTTACCTCTAGTAAGTCGCAGAGAGCAGGATTGCGGAGAGGACTTGAATGCCACTCCCCCTTTCTCTACCACTCTACAAACGCGCTTCCTGGCACTCTTCTGATTGGAGAATGAATTCCAGTTTACTCCTGAGGGCCTCAGGACTAAAGTGGACTATTTCCCCTAACTAGAAGTTGTAAGGATTCGCTTGCTTCCATGAAGAGGCGCAGAATTGCTTTTGGACAGAGGGAGCTGCATGTTAGCAGCTCCTTCTGTCCAAAAGCAATCCTGCAGGAGGCAGGAAGCCGGCAGGGACCGCAGGGTACTTGAGGCACACCGCAGTACCCACTGACCTGGCCATGGCCCGGGGGGGTGGGGTCTCCGGGTCAATATCGGCCCGGGGAGGCCCCTCTTCCCATTAAAAAAAACACTTGATGAAGGCCTGGCACCGGGGCATGGGGTCCCCAGGGCCGAAATAGGCCTGGGGAAAGAGGCCGCTCGCCTCCCTCCCTTTTTAAAAGAAAATATAAATAAAGGCCTGGCCAAAGGGGGATGTGGTCCCTGGGGCCGAATTTGGCCTCAGGAGGGGAGCTGCATGGCCCCCATTCCATTTAAATAAATAAATAAAGGGCCCGGGGGATGGGGTCCCTGGGGCTAAAATTGGCACGGGGAAGGGGGGCTGCGTGGCCCCACTTTTTTTATTTGAAAAACAAAATTAAAAAGGAAATGGCCAGGCCCCGTGGGATGGGGCCCCATTGCCTTAATCGTCTCCAGGAGGGAGGCCACGCAGCCCCTCTCCCTATCTAAAAAAAACAAAAAAGACTTGCCCCTGCGGATGAGGTGCCCGGGGCCGAAATTGTCTGAGGTAAGAGGGTTAAGTAGCCCCCTTCACTAAAAAAAGATTTAATTAATTTTTTTTAAAACTCCGGCAAGTGGCTGGAGGCCACGCCCTCTTGACCACCTCTCTGCAAGCAGGCCTCCTGGTGTAGTGGTGGCTGGGGAATGAAATTCTCTTGAATGCTGAGGGTCTTTGGGGCCAACAAGCCCTCTTGTTATCTCCAGTAAGTCCAGAGAGCAGGATTGCGGAGAGGACTTGAAGGCCACTCCCCCTTTCTCTACCACTCTGCAAACACGCCTCCTGGAGCGCATATGATTGGGGAATGAATTTCAGTTTACTTCTGAGGTTCTAAGGACTAAAGTGGACTATTTCCCCAAACCAGAAGTGCGTCACGATGTGTGTTTGCAGAATGGCAGAGAAAGGAGGCGTGGCCTCTGACAACCAATCAGCAATCCAGCTGTGTGGTTCTTACTGGTGGTGGCAGGAGGGGTAGTTGGCCCCCAAGGACCCTCAAGAGCCAAGGGGACTTCATCCCCCAACTAGTAGTGCACCAGGAGGTGTGTTTGTAGAGTTGTAGAGAAAGGGGGTGTGGCCACCAAACACCTCTCAGTAAACCTGCTGTGTGAGACTTACTGGAGGTAACAGGAAGGGTAGTTGGCCCTCAAGGACGTCCTTGAGGGCCAACTACCCCTCCTGTTATCTCCAGTAATTCCCACACAGCGCGATTGCTAAGAAGTCCTCCTGGTACCTCCTGTAAGTCCTACACATTGGGATTCCTAAGAGCAGGTAGGAGGCCCAACCCCTTCTGTCCACCACTCTGCCAACATGATTACTAGTAAAAAAAATTGAAATTCACTGGAAAAAAACTAAGGTTACAGGGACGTTATAGTTAGGAATTATCTTTCTTAAAAAACCTTAAAAAGTCACTGAAAAAAAACAAGGTTATGGGGACATTATACTTGGGAGTTAGCTTTTAATAAGCCATAGAAATTTGTTGAAAAAAAACAAAGGTTACAGGGACGATATAGTTAGGGGCATATTTCACTCGTACAAAACCAGAGAAATTCTGAATTTAAAGTTACCTGAGCTAAGCTAACTATAACTTACCCCCCCCCCCCGCAATGCACTGCTTATGACCTCACTTATTACTTCACTCATGACATGGTCAGTGACATCACTGATAATATCACTAATGACATCTCAAAAGACATCACTGATGATATCATCCACAGAACCACTCACATACCTACTCACACCCCCACACAACCTTTTGTACGCCCACTCACACACCCGTACAATCACAGACCTATACCAGTACTCACACACCCACTCAGTCTTCCATAGAGCCACTCACACACCCACTCACTCACTCCTACACCCACTCACACAACCATTTACTCACCCATACAGCCACTCATACAACCAGTTACTCACCCATACAGCCAGCCACATAACCACACACTCACCCATACAGGTCCTCCCACATCCAGCTATTTGCCTACAAAGTCACACACCCACTCACTCACCAAATCAGACTCTCAACACAGTCACTCACTCACGCATAGATGATCTCATACACTCACTCACACAATCACTTGCAAACCCATTCACACATCCATACAAGCACTCACACATTCATGTACTCACTCATACAGGCATTCACACAGACACTCACTGTCCATACAGTCACTCACACACAAAGTCATGTAACGAAACAACCATTCAAACAGCCACTCGCTCACCCAGACAGCCACTTACACACCCAATCACTTACTCATACCGCCATTCAGACACCCACTCACTCATGCATACAGTTACTTCACACCCACTTACCCACAGATAGAGCAAATAACACCTTCACTCACCCACCTATGCATCCATTGACACGCCCATTTACTCACCAAAACAGCCACTTCGACAGCATCTCACTCACCCACACAGCTGTTTACACAACCACTTATATACCCATACGGCCACTCACACACCGATAAGTACAAGGATACATACAGTCACACAGCCACTCACATGATATATATTAAAAGTAGTATCACTCATTAGGAGTACACCTAGTATACTACTTTACGTTTTGTAGTACCTTAGTATATATGTATAACTCTCATAAACTCTTACAAAATACCTAAACTCACTGAATGAGCCATCAGTAATAATATTTGAGATGTCATCAGTGATGTCCCTGACCATGTCATAAGTGATGTAACATGTGAGGTCATAAGCAGTGCATTGCGCGGGCGTAAGTTACAGTTAGCTCAGGTAACTATAACTGCCGGATTTCACTGGTTTTATACGAGTGAAATAACAAACTGTCAGTTAGAACAACATTTTCAACTGACAAAACTACCAAAATTCACCAGTTATAATCATCTCAATTAATTATAACTTGTGCCCTACATTTCTATACCCCGCGCAACCGCCACACACAATGTTGTCATTATAGATGTTGCAGTGATGTTATCAATGATGTCATAGAACATGTCATGAGTGATATAATATGTGAGGTAATTAGCAGTGCTTTGCAAGGGTGTACATTTTTTGTTGTAACTTTTATTTATCATTTTTGGTTACAGCAACAAGTATCAAAAATAGCTCAGCTCATCAATCTGATGTTGATATAATATCAAAAGCAGGGATCAGTGGTATCAAATCCTTAGCAGTCCTGAAATAGGATGCAAAAATCTTTACAGTTGGCACAACATGATCACAATGTTCATTTAGGGGTGTATTTGTGTGCTCAATCCCGCTCCTCTATGCTACAGGTGGTAAGGGGAGACTGAGGGGGACCCTGTTCATCTATGTTACATCTCGTCTCCTGTTGTTGAATTCTGTTAATTTAAGTGTCTGTAATTCTACTGGTTCCTGTGGGAAGTCTGTCCAGATATCTCAGACAGTGCAAGACATTTTGGCGAACTTAAAAAATTGCCCCGGACCGAAATTAGGCACTCAGTTTTCTGCAAACGCTATGAATACACTATCCATGTAAAGGTTATCCATGGTCTGGCATCCCCCCTCCATCCATGGTCTCATATTCATGGTATTCTGTATCTGTCCTTAGGGCTTCAGCCACTACTGAGGCAACATCATGACTTACAGGGCTCTACGCAACACAAATTAACAGCCATTTGCCAGGCCTATGCTACTTGTCTTTCCAGAAAGGGACAGTCACCTAGGACCTGTGGCCCCTCCATTAGCTTCTGTCAGAACTCCATTTCTCCCGGAACGCCTGCCAGCAGTCGCGTTTCCGTATTTTGTCCCTGATCACCCCACTGCACTGCACTGCACTGCACATTGCAATAACACCACTAAGTAGTACAATTGGAAGTCAGGGAGTTCCAGGCCACCCTTCACCTTGTCTTGCTTCACTGTCTCCAGTTTTACCCTGCTCTGCTTGCCCATCCATACCATCGAAATTAGGAGGGTGTTTAATTATTGAAATGCCTTCATTGGTATGGCACAGAATAAATTATGGAGCACATACGAAATTGAGCTGGAACACCATTTTGCTAATCGCCACTGAGCCCATGACCGATAGCGGAAGCGTGTTCCAGACTTGACCGAATTCCCTAGTCTCGCCACCACCTTACCCATGTTAAGATTATACTGTTCTGCTGGCGTGCGGACTATTTGTTTTCCTAGGTATCGTAATTCCCGCTCTTCCCATTTAAGCTCTGCGTCTGGTAACTCCTCGCTACCCTCCCTAATTATTCCATCTAGTGGGAACAGCACCGTCTTATTTTTTGACTGACCTGTAGGCCCGAGGCCACACAAAAAACTCTCCAAAGCCCGCAGTAATATTGGGATCAACCAATGGCGCAAGTTATAGTTACTTTAGGTCACAACTATCGTTACTTGAGATTACTATGACTGGTGAATTTCAGTGCTTGTGTTAGTTTAATATATCAAAAGGAGTGGGGAAACCCAATATATCCTTGGAGGCTTGGGCGATGAATCTAGAAATAGGTTGAAAAGTGCCAACAAGGGATTTTGTTTCTAAACTTAGTTCAATAGTTGTTTCTAGAAAGATTATTTTCTGTTCAACCCTGATTAGTGGTGAACTATTGATTATTCAAACAAAATAGAGGGAAGAGAAATAATTATTTTTCAGGCGGACAATGGTATCACAAACATGAATTAGGTAACACAGGGCAGACTTTTCTTCAGAAAAACATATATTTAATATATACACAAATAAGAACAAGGGAAGTACAATTAGAATCAGCCAAACATAATGCTAGAGGTGTCACAAATTAACCTGCAAAGCAACTATGTGTACATCTATTCCATGAGATAACTAAGGAAAACGATCTGACAATACAGAAAACGGTTCCTTAAGATCAATAAATGTGTGAAGAAATAGATGTTGCAGTAGACGTTTCGGTCTGTATTTGCAATAAGACCGTCAGACCATCTTCAGCATGTGGAGTTGATTGTGAAACCAAAAGATATCCCTGTATACACAATGTACATATATATTTAAACACTGTCAGCAAAGAAAATTAATTCAATATTTAAAAGAGAGAAAAGATGCACCCGTGTGAAAGAAAAAATATCAGGGCATTTAGTGTGAGAAGCCAAATAAGTGTAATTTCCATCCTAACCCCAACATGTGGGCAGGAGAGAGACCCAAATCACCATCTAAAAAAGAGAAAACTCTTACTTTTAAATCAAAAAGATAAAGAAACATTAACTCCTATAGGAAGTCTTATTTAAGGAGTGAATATTTTGAGGTTAGAATTGCTTACTTCTATAATTTCTTTAAAAGGAGTTGAACCCAGAAGAATCAAGGTACTCGGAAGCTTGTTTCCGGTCCAGGGAAGGCATGGCTTGGCAGTTCGGGCTGGACTGTTCCCATGAGGCACAGGATCAGACTGATTTGCATATAGACATGTCTGAACTGGGGTGGCAGAGTGGGCTAAAGAACGGTAATGGATCAAACCCAGATCTTTTGACTGGGTGTGAGTGTTTGATTGGTTCAGATGCTCCGTCCATCACCACCCCCTTTTGTACCGCTTTGGCCGCCATAAGTGTGGCAGGGTATGCTCAGACGTGAGTCCCTTTCTCACTTTGCCACTGAATTGAAGCAAGCCGGGCTGAAGACGGCTGTAATGCCAGAAACCGGTCCTCGGAAGTTTGTTTCCGGTCCAGGGAAGGCATGGCTTGGCAGTTCGGGCTGGACTGTTCCCATGAGGCACAGGGTCAGACTGATTTGCATATGGCCATGTCTGAACTGGGGTGGCGGAGTGAGCTAAAGAACGGTGATGGATTAAACCCAGATCAGTTGACTGGGGGTGAGTGTTTGTATTGTCAATGCTCCGTCCATCATCACCTTTGTTTTTTCTTTAAAAGTAAAGTGCACCATACTGCGATTGCTACAATAGTTAATTGTGGATGCGTTAACAATTGATGTGTGCACTGATGGCTGGTAGTGTGTGTGCCTGTAGAAATTGAGCACTGATGGCTGGTGGTGTGTGTGCCTGGTGGAAGTGAGCACTGCTGACTGGTGGTGTGTGTGCCTGGTGGAAGCGTGCACTGACGGCTGGTGGTGTGTGTGCCTGTAGAAATTGTGCACTGATGGCTGGTGGTGTGTGTGCCTGGTGGAAGCGTGCACTGACAGCTGGTGGTGTGTGTGCCTGGTGAAAGCGTGCACTAATGGCTGGTGGTGTGTGTGTGTTTGGTGAAAGCGTGCACTGACGTCTGGTGGTGTGTGCCTGGTGGAAGCCTGCACTGATGGCTGGTGGTGTGTGTGCCTGTAGAAATTGTGCACTGATGGCTGGTGGTGTGTGTGCCTGGTGGAAGTGTGCACTGACGGCTGGTGGTGTGTGTGCCTGGTGAAAGCGTGCACTGATGGCTGGTGGTGTGTGTGTGTTTGGTGAAAGCGTGCACTGACGTCTGGTGGTGTGTGCCTGGTGGAAGCCTGCACTGATGGCTGGTGGTGTTTGTGCCCGGGGAAAGCGTGCACTGACGGCTGGTGTTGTTTGTGCCCGGTGAAAGCGTGCATTGACGGCTGGTGATGTGTGTGTGTGGTTGTGTGTGTGGTTGAGTGTGTGGTGGTGAGTGTGTGGTGGTAAGTGTGGTGGTGAGAGTGTGGTGTGAGAGTGTGTGTGGTGGTGTGTGTGTGTGTAGTGTGTGTGTGTGGTCTTATGTGTGTGGTCTTACATCTGTGGTCTTATGTGTGTGGTCTTATGTGTGTGTGTGGTGGACTTAGTTCGAGTTTTCGTACCCTGCACACTCACACACTGCCCCTACACACTCACTCACTGCTCACCGTACACACTCACACAATGTTCACCCTGCACACTCACACACTGCTCATCCTGCACACTCACACAATGTTCACCCTGCACACTCACACAATCTTCACCCTGCACACTCACACACTGCTCACCCTACACACACACACACACACTGCTCACCCTACACACTCACACACTGCTCACCCTACGAACTCACACAATGTTCACCCTGCACACTCACACACTGCTCACCCTACACACTCACACAATGTTCACCCTGCACGCTCACACACTGTTAACCCTGCATAGTCACACACTGCTCACCCTGCCTGCTCACACACTGCTCACCCTGCACGCTCACACACTGCTCACCCTGCACACTCACACACTGCTCACCCTACACACTCACACACTGATCACCCTATGTAATGCGAAAAGACCTAGCTCTGCCCTTTGGCCTGTGTTGTAATCGTGCAGTAGGTTGTGAGTAGTTGGGCTTGATTGGTTGGGGCGTCCCCTCCTTGCTGCTCCCCTCACAGAGGGCCGGCTGCCTCCATGAAGCTCCCAAGACACGTGTTCATCTGTTCTTTGTTTTAGCTCCTGTGTGTCAGTGCACCATGTAAGCGCACAAGCATACCGCTCTCTCTGGAACACTCACACTGCTGAGTCACTCTCACTCTGCAGTCACTCTCACTCATGCAGTCACTCTCACTCTGTTGTCACTCATGCAGTCACTCTCACTCTGCTGTCACTCTAACTCTGCTGTACCTCTCATCCTGCTCTCACTCTCACTCTGCTCACACTCAAGCTGTCACTCTCACTCAGCTGTCACTATCACTCTGCTCTCACTCATGCTGTCACTCTCACTCTGCTGTCACTCTCACTCTGCTGTCACTCATGCTGTCACTCACTCTACTGTCACTCATGATGTCACTCATGCTGTCACTCTCACTCTGCTGTCACTCTCACTCTACTGTCACTCATGCTGTCACTCTCACTCATGCTGTCACTCTCCCTCATGCAGTCATTCTCACTCATGCAGTCACTCATGCGGTCACTCTCACTCTGCAATCACTCTCACTCTGCAGTCACTCTCACTCTGCTGTCACTCATGCTGTCACTCTCATTCTGCAGTCACTCTCACTCTGCAGTCACTCTCACTCTGCAGTCACTCTCACTCTGCAGTCATTCTGCAGTCACTCTGCTGTCACTCTGCAGTCACGCTCACTCTGCAGTCACTCTCACTCTGCAGTTACTCTCACTCTGCAGTCACTCTCACTCTGCTGTCACTCTCACTCTACTGTCACGCATGCTGTCACTCACTCTGCAGTCACTCTGCAGTCACTCTCACTCTGCAGTCACTCTCACTCTGCAGTCACTCACTCTGCTGTCACTCACTCTGCTGTCACTCATGCAGTCACTCTCACTCTGCAGTCACTCTCACTCTGCAGTCACTCTCACTCTGCAGTCACTCTCACTCTGCTGTCACTCACTCTGCTGTCACTCTGCAGTCACGCTCACTCTGCAGTCACTCTCACTCTGCAGTTACTCTCACTCTGCAGTCACTCTCACTCTGCTGTCACTCTCACTCTACTGTCACGCATGCTGTCACTCACTCTGCAGTCACTCTGCAGTCACTCTCACTCTGCAGTCACTCTCACTCTGCAGTCACTCACTCTGCTGTCACTCACTCTGCTGTCACTCATGCTGTCAAACTCACTCTGCAGTCACTCATGCTGTCACTCTCACTCTGCAGTCACTCATGCTGTGACTCTCACTCTGCAGTCACTCTCACTCTGCAGTCACTCTCACTCTGCAGTCACTCTCACTCTGCTGTCACTCTCACTCTGCTGTCACTCTTACTCTGCTGTCACTCTTACTCTGCTGTCACTCTTACTCTGCTGTCACTCTCACTCTGCTGTTACACTCACTCTGCTGTTACACTCACTCTGCAGTCACACTCACTCATGCAGTCACTCTCACTCTGCAGTCACTCTCACTCTGCAGTCACTCTCACTCTGCAGTCACTCTCACTCTGCAGTCACTCTGCAGTCACGCTCACTCTGCAGTCACTCTCACTCTGCAGTTACTCTCACTCTCCAGTCACTCTCACCCTGCTGTCACTCTCACTCTACTGTCACACATGCTGTCACTCACTCTGCAGTCACTCTGCAGTCACTCTCACTCTGCAGTCACTCTCACTCTGCAGTCACTCACTCTGCTGTCACTCACTCTGCTGTCACTCACTCTGCTGTCACTCATGCAGTCACTCTCACTCTGCAGTCACTCTCACTCTGCAGTCACTCTCACTCATGCAGTCACTCTCCCCCTCTGTCACTCTCACTCTGCAGTCACTCATGCTGTCACTCTCACTCTGCTGTCACTCATGCTGTCACTCACTCGACTGTCACTCATGCTGTCACTCTCACTCTACTGTCACTCATGCTGTCACTCTCACTCTACTGTCACTCATGCTGTCAAACTCACTCTGCAGTCACTCATGCTGTCACTCTCACTCTGCAGTCACTCATGCTGTCACTCTCACTCTGCAGTCACTCATGCTGTCACTCTCACTCAGCAGTCACTCTCACTCTGCAGTCACTCTCACTCTGCAGTCACTCTCACTCTGCAGTCACTCTCACTCTGCAGTCACTCTCACTCTGCAGTCACTCTCACTCTGCAGTCACTCTCACTCTGCTGTCACTCTTACTCTGCTGTCACTCTCACTCTGCTGTTACACTCACTCTGCAGTCACACTCACTCATGCAGTCCCTCTCACTCTGCAGTCACTCTCACTCTGCAGTCACTCATGCTGTCACTCTCACTCTGCAGTCACTCTCACTCTGCAGTCACTCTCACTCATGCAGCCCCTCTCACTCTGCAGTCACTCTCACTCTGCAGTCACTCTCACTCTGTTGTCACTCATGCAGTCACTCTCACTCTGCTGTCACTCTCACTCTGCTGTCATTCTCACTCTGCTGTCACTCTCACTCTGCTCTCACTCATGCTGTCACTCTCACTCTGCTGTCCCTCTCACTCTGCTCTCACTCATGCTGTCACTCTATCTCTGCTGTCACTCTCACTCTGCTGTCACTCATGCTGTCACTCTCACTCTGCAGTCACTCTCACTCTGCAGTCACTCTCACTCTGCAGTCACTCTGCAGTCACTCTGCAGTCACTCTCACTCTGCAGACACTCTCACTCTGCTGTCACTCTCACTCTACTGTCACGCATGCTGTCACTCACTCTGCAGTCACTCTGCAGTCACTCTCACTCTGCAGTCACTCACTCTGCTGTCACTCACTCTGCTGTCACTCACTCTGCTGTCACTCATGCTGTCACTCTCACTCTGCAGTCACTCTCACTCTGCAGTCACTCTCACTCATGCACTCACTCTCACTCTGCAGTCACTCATGTTGTCACTCTCACTCTGCAGTCACTCATGCTGTCACTCTCACTCTGCACTCACTCTCACTCTGCTGTCACTCTAACTCTGCTGTCACACTCACTCTGCTGTCACATTCACTCTGCTGTCACTCATGCTGTTACTCTCACTCTGCAGTCGCTCTCACTCTGCAGTCACTCTCACTCATGCAGTCCCTCTCACTCTGCATTCACTCTCACTCTTCAGTCACTCTCACTCTGCAGTCACTCTCACTCTGCTGTCACTCTCACTCTGCTGTCACTCATGCTGTCACTCTCACTCTGCTGTCACTCATGCTGTCACTCACGCTATTGTCACTCATGCTTTCACTCTCACTCTACTGTCACTCATGCTGTCACTCTCACTCTGCAGTCACTCATGCTGTCACTCTCACTCTGCTGTCACTCTCACTCTATTGTCACTCATGCTGTCACTCACTCTGCTGTCACTCATGCAGTCACTCTCACTCTGAAGTCACTCTCACTCTGCAGTCACTCTCACTCATGCAGTCACTCTCCCTCTGCAGTCACTCTCACTCTGCAGTCACTCATGCGGACACTCTCACTCTAATGTCACTCATGCTGTCACTGTCACTCATGCTGTCACTCTCACTCTGCTGTCACACTCACTCTGCAGTCACACTCACTCTGCTGTCACTCTCACTCATGCAGTCACTCTCACCCATGCATTCACTCTCACTCTGCAGTCACTCTCACTCTGCAGTCACTCTCACTCTGCAGTCACTCATGCTGTCACTCTCACTCTGCTGTCACTCTCACTCTGCTGTCACCCATGTTGTCACTCTCACTCTACTGTCACTCACTCTCATGTCACTCTCACTCTGCAGTCACTCTCACTCTGCAGTCACTCATGCTGTCACTCTCACTCTTCAGTCACTCATGCTGTCACTCTCACTCTGCAGTCACTCATGCTGTCACTCTCACTCTGCAGTCACTCATGTTGTCACTCTCACTCTGCAGTCACTCTCACTCTGCAGTCACTCATGCTGTCACTCTCACTCTGCAGTCACTCATGCTGTCACTCTCACTCTGCAGTCACTCATGCTGTCACTCTCACTCTGCAGTCACTCATGTTGTCACTCTCACTCTGCTGTCACTCTCACTCTGCAGTCACTCATGCTGTCACTCTCACTCTGCTGTCACCCTCACTCTGCAGTCACTCATGCTGTCACTCTCACTCTGCTATCACTCTCACTCTGCTGTCACTCATGTTGTCACTCTCACTCTACTGTCACTCATGCTGTCACTCTCACTCTGCTGTCACTCCCGCTCTGCTGTCACTCTCACTCTGCAGGCACACTCACTCTGCTGTCACTCATGCTGTCACTCCCACTCTGCAGTCACTCATGCTGTCACTCCCACTCTGCAGTCACTCATGCTGTCACTCTCATTCTCTCTGCAGTCACTCATGTCACTCTCACTCTGCTGTCACTCTCACTCTGCTGTCACTCTCACTCTGCAGTCACTCATGCTGTCACTCTCACTCTGCAGTCACTCATGTTGTCACTCTCACTCTGCAGTCACTCTCACTCTGCAGTCACTCATGCTGTCACTCTCACTCTGCAGTCACTCAAGCCGTCACTCTCACTCTGCAGTCAGTCATGCTGTCACTATCACTCTGCAGTCAGTCATGCTGTCACTCTCACTCTGCAGTCACTCTCACTCTGCAGTCACTCTCACTCTGCTGTCACTCTCACTCTGCAGTCACTCGTGCTGTCATTCTCACTCTGCTGTCACTCATGCAGTCACTCTCACTCTGCAGTCACTCTCCCTCTGCAGTCACTCTCACTCGGAAGTCACTAATGCGGATACTCTCATTCTGCTGTCACTCATGCTGTCACTCTCACTCTGCAGTCACTCATGCTGTCACTCTCACTCTGCTGTCACACTCACTCTGCAGTCACACTCACTCTGCTGTCACTCATGCAGTCATTCTCACTCATGCCGTCACTATCACTCATGCAGTCACTCTCACTCATGCAGCCACTTTCACTCTGCAGTCACTCTCACTCTGCAGTCACTCTCACTCTGCAGTCACTCTCACTCTGCAGTCACTCTCACTCTGCTGTCACTCATGTTGTCACTCTCACTCTACTGTCACTCATGCTGTCACTCTCACTCTGCTGTCACTCTCACTCTGCAGGCACACTCACTCTGCTGTCACTCATGCTGTCACTCTCACTCTGCAGTCACTCCTGCTGTCACTCTCACTCTGCAGTCACTCATGCTGTCTATCTCACTCTGCTGTCACTCTCACTCTAAAGTCACTCATGCTGTCACTCTCACTCTGCTGTCACTCTCACTCTGCAGTCACACTCACACTGCAGTCACTCATGCTGTCACCCTCCCTCTGCAGTCACTCTCACTCTGCAGTCACTCATGCTGTCACTCTCACTCTGCAGTCACTCTCACTCTGCAGTCACTCTCACTCTGCAGTCACTCATGCTGTCACTCTCACTCTTCAGTCACTCATGCTGTCACTCTCACTCTGCAGTCACTCATGCTGTCACTCTCACTCTGCAGTCACTCATGTTGTCACTCTCACTCTGCAGTCACTCTCACTCTGCAGTCACTCTCATTCTGCAGTCACTCATGCTGCCACTCTCACTCTGCAGTCACTCATACTGTCACTATCACTCTGCAGTCACTCAAGCCGTCACTCTCACTCTGCAGTCACTCATGCTGTCACTATCACTCTGCAGTCACTCAAGCTGTCACTCTCACTCTGCTTTCACTCTCACTCTGCTGTCACCCATGTTGTCACTCTCACTCTACTGTCACTCATGCTGTCACTCACTCTCATGTCACTCTCACTTTGCTGTCACTCTCACTCTGCAGTCACACTTACTCTGCTGTCACTCATGCTGTCACTCTCACTCTGCAGTCACTCATGCTGTCACTCTCACTCTGCAGTCACTCATGTTGTCACTCTCACTCTGCTGTCACTCTCACTCTGCAGTCACTCATGCTGTCACTCTCACTCTGCTGTCACTCTCCAGTCACTCATGCTGTCACTCTCACTCTGCTGTCACTCATGTTGTCACTCTCACTCTACTGTCACTCATGCTGTCACTCTCACACTGCTGTCACTCTCACTCTGCTGTCACTCTCACTCTGCAGGCACACTCACTCTGCAGGCACACTCACTCTGCTGTCACTCATGCTGTCACTCCGACTCTGCAGTTACTCATGCTGTCACTCTCACTCTCTCTGCAGTCACTCACGTCACTCTCACTCTGCTGTTACTCTCACTCTGCAGTCACTCTCACTCTGCAGTCACTCATGCTGTCACTCTGCAGTCACTCATGTTGTCACTCTCACTCTGCAGTCACTCATGCTGTCACTATCACTCTGCAGTCACTCAAGCCGTCACTCTCACTCTACAGTCAGTCATGCTGTCACTCTCACTCTGCAGTCAGTCATGCTGTCACTCTCACTCTGCAGTCACTCTCACTCTGCAGTCACTCTCACTCTGCAGTCACTCTCACTCTGCTGTCACTCTCACTCTGCTGTCACTCTCACTCATGTTGTCACTCTCACTCTGCAGTCACTCGTGCTGTCACTCTCACTCTACTGTCACTCATGCTGTCACTCACTCTGCTGTCACTCATGCAGTCACTCTCACTCTGCAGTCACTCTCACTCTGCAGTCACTCTCACTCATGCAGTCACTCTCCCTCTGCAGTCACTCTCATTCGGCAGTCACTCATGCGGATACTCTCACTCTGCTGTCACTCATGCTGTCACTCTCACTCTGCAGTCACTCATGCTGTCACTCTCACTCTGCTGCCACACTCACTCTGCAGTCACACTCACTCTGCTATCACTCATGCTGTCATTCTCACTCATGCCATCACTCTCACTCATGCAGTCACTCTCACTCATGCAGTCACTCTCACTCATGCAGTCACTCTCACTCTGCAGTCACTCATGCTGTCACTCTCACTCTGCTGTCACTCATGTTGTCACTCTCACTCTACTGTCACTCATGCTGTCACTCTCACTCTGCTGTCACTCTCACTCTGCGGTCACACTCACTCTGCTGTCACTCATGCTGTCACTCTCACTCTGCAGTCACTCATGCTGTCACTCTCACTCTGCAGTCACTCATGCTGTCTATCTCACTCTGCTGTCACTCTCACTCTGCAGTCACTCATGCTGTCACTCTCACTCTGCAGTCACACTCACACTGCAGTCACTCATGCTGTCACCCTCACTCTGCAGTCACTCTCACTCTGCAGTCACTCATGCTGTCACTCTCACTCTGCAGTCACCCTCACTCTGCAGTCACTCTCACTCTGCAGTCACTCATGCTGTCACTCTCACTCTTCAGTCACTCATGCTGTCACTCTCACTCTGCAGTCACTCATGCTGTCACTCTCACTCTGCAGTCACTCATGTTGTCACTCTCACTCTGCTGTCACGCTCACTCTGCTGTCACTCTCACTCTGCAGTCACTCATGTTGTCACTCTCACTCTGCAGTCACTCTCACTCTGCAGCCACTCTCATTCTGCAGTCACTCATGCTGCCACTCTCACTCTGCAGTCACTCATGCTGTCACTATCACTCTGCAGTCACTCAAGCTGTCACTCTCACTCTGCAGTCTGTCATGCTGTCACTCTCACTCTGCAGTCACTCTCACTCTGCAGTCACTCCCACTCTGCAGTCACTCTCACTCTGCAGTCACTCATGCTGTCACTCTCACTCTGCTGTCACTCTCCAGTCACTCATGCTGTCACTCTCACTCTGCTGTCACTCATGTTGTCACTCTCACTCTACTGTCACTCATGCTGTCACTCTCACACTGCTGTCACTCTCACTCTGCTGTCACTCTCACTCTGCAGGCACACTCACTCTGCTGTCACTCATGCTGTCACTCCGACTCTGCAGTTACTCATGCTGTCACTCTCACTCTCTCTGCAGTCACTCACGTCACTCTCACTCTGCTGTTACTCTCACTCTGCTGTCACTCTCACTCTGCAGTCACTCATGCTGTCACTCTGCAGTCACTCATGTTGTCACTCTCACTCTGCAGTCACTCATGCTGTCACTATCACTCTGCAGTCACTCAAGCCGTCACTCTCACTCTACAGTCAGTCATGCTGTCACTCTCACTCTGCAGTCAGTCATGCTGTCACTCTCACTCTGCAGTCACTCTCACTCTGCAGTCACTCTCACTCTGCAGTCACTCTCACTCTACTGTCACTCTCACTCTACTGTCACTCTCACTCATGTTGTCACTCTCACTCTGCAGTCACTCGTGCTGTCACTCTCACTCTACTGTCACTCATGCTGTCACTCACTCTGCTGTCACTCATGCAGTCACTCTCACTCTGCAGTCACTCTCACTCTGCAGTCACTCTCACTCATGCAGTCACTCTCCCTCTGCAGTCACTCTCATTCGGCAGTCACTCATGCGGATACTCTCACTCTGCTGTCACTCATGCTGTCACTCTCACTCTGCAGTCACTCATGCTGTCACTCTCACTCTGCTGCCACACTCACTCTGCAGTCACACTCACTCTGCTATCACTCATGCTGTCATTCTCACTCATGCCATCACTCTCACTCATGCAGTCACTCTCACTCATGCAGTCACTCTCACTCATGCAGTCACTCTCACTCATGCAGTCACTCTCACTCTGCAGTCACTCATGCTGTCACTCTCACTCTGCTGTCACTCATGTTGTCACTCTCACTCTACTGTCACTCATGCTGTCACTCTCACTCTGCTGTCACTCTCACTCTGCGGTCACACTCACTCTGCTGTCACTCATGCTGTCACTCTCACTCTGCAGTCACTCATGCTGTCACTCTCACTCTGCAGTCACTCATGCTGTCTATCTCACTCTGCTGTCACTCTCACTCTGCAGTCACTCATGCTGTCACTCTCACTCTGCAGTCACACTCACACTGCAGTCACTCATGCTGTCACCCTCACTCTGCAGTCACTCTCACTCTGCAGTCACTCATGCTGTCACTCTCACTCTGCAGTCACCCTCACTCTGCAGTCACTCTCACTCTGCAGTCACTCATGCTGTCACTCTCACTCTTCAGTCACTCATGCTGTCACTCTCACTCTGCAGTCACTCATGCTGTCACTCTCACTCTGCAGTCACTCATGTTGTCACTCTCACTCTGCTGTCACGCTCACTCTGCTGTCACTCTCACTCTGCAGTCACTCATGTTGTCACTCTCACTCTGCAGTCACTCTCACTCTGCAGCCACTCTCATTCTGCAGTCACTCATGCTGCCACTCTCACTCTGCAGTCACTCATGCTGTCACTATCACTCTGCAGTCACTCAAGCTGTCACTCTCACTCTGCAGTCTGTCATGCTGTCACTCTCACTCTGCAGTCACTCTCACTCTGCAGTCACTCCCACTCTGCAGTCACTCTCACTCTCACTCTGCTGTCACTCTCACTCTGCTGTCACACTCACTCTGCTGTCACTCACGCTATTGTCACTGATGCTGTCACTCTCACTCTACTGTCACTCATGCTGTCACTATTACTCTGCAGTCACTCATGCTGTCACTCTCACTGTGCTGTCACTCACTCTACTGTCACTCATGCTGTCACTCACTCTGCTGTCACTCATGCAGTCACTCTCACTCTGCAGTCACTCCCACTCTGCAGTCACTCTCACTCATGCAGTCACTCTCCCTCTGCAGTCACTCTCATTCTTCAGTCACTCATGTGGACACTCTCACTCTGCTGTCACTCTCACTCTGCTGTCACTCATTTTGTCACTCTCACTCTACTGTCACTCATGCTGTCACTCTCACTCTGCTGTCACTCTCACTCTGCTGTCACTCTCACTCTGCAGGCACTCATTCTGTCACTCTGTTATGTTATGTTATGTTATGTTATATTGAGTTTATATAGCGCACGTCTACTCTGAAAGAGTGTCCCGGCGCTTTCCACAGGCAGCTCGGTGTAGAATAACACAATAAGGAACAACAGATACAAAGAAAGAAAAGAAAAACCCACCAGAAAAAGCCTAAAGATTAAAAAGCCTAAAGATTAAAAAGCCAGGTCTTCAGGCTCTTCCTGAACTGAAGCTGAACTCTCACTCTGCTGTCACTCTCACTCTGCTGTCACTCATGTTGTCACACTCACTCTACTGTCACTCATGCTGTCACTCTCACTCTGCTGTCACTCTCACTCTGCTGTCACTCTCACTCTGCAGTCACACTCACTCTGCTGTCACTCATGCTGTCACTCTCACTCTGCAGTCACTCATGCTGTCACTCTCACTCTGCAGTCACTCATGCTGTCACTCTCACTCTGCTGTCACTCTCACTCTGCTGTCACTCTCACTCTGCAGTCACTCTCACTCTGCAGTCACTCTCACTCTCACTCTCACTCTGCTGTCACTCTCACTCTGCTGTCACACTCACTCTGCTGTCACTCACGCTATTGTCACTGATGCTGTCACTCTCACTCTACTGTCACTCATGCTGTCACTCTTACTCTGCAGTCACTCATGCTGTCACTCTCACTGTGCTGTCACTCTCACTCTACTGTCACTCATGCTGTCACTCACTATGCTGTCACTCATGCAGTCACTCTCACTCTGCAGTCACTCCCACTCTGCAGTCACTCTCACTCATGCAGTCACTCTCCCTCTGCAGTCACTCTCATTCTGCAGTCACTCATGTGGACACTCTCACTCTGCTGTCACTCTCACTCTGCTGTCACTCTCACTCTGCTGTCACTCATGTTGTCACTCTCACTCTACTGTCACTCATGCTGTCACTCTCACTCTGCTGTCACTCTCACTCTGCTGTCACTCTCACTCTGCAGGCACTCATTATGTCACTCTCACTCTGCTGTCACTCTCACTCTGCTGTCACTCATGTTGTCACTCTCACTCTACTGTCACTCATGCTGTCACTCTCACTCTGCTGTCACTCTCACTCTGCTGTCACTCTCACTCTGCAGTCACACTCACTCTGCTGTCACTCATGCTGTCACGCTCACTCTGCAGTCACTCATGCTGTCACTCTCACTCTGCAGTCACTCATGCTGTCACTCTCACTCTGCTGTCACTCTCACTCTGCTGTCACTCTCACTCTGCAGTCACTCTCACTCTCACTCTGCTGTCACTCTCACTCTGCTGTCACACTCACTCTGCTGTCACTCACGCTATTGTCACTGATGCTGTCACTCTCACTCTACTGTCACTCATGCTGTCACTCTTACTCTGCAGTCACTCATGCTGTCACTCTCACTGTGCTGTCACTCTCACTCTACTGTCACTCATGCTGTCACTCACTCTGCTGTCACTCATGCAGTCACTCTCACTCTGCAGTCACTCCCACTCTGCAGTCACTCTCACTCATGCAGTCACTCTCCCTCTGCAGTCACTCTCATTCTGCAGTCACTCATGTGGACACTCTCACTCTGCTGTCACTCTCACTCTGCTGTCACTCTCACTCTGCTGTCACTCATGTTGTCACTCTCACTCTACTGTCACTCATGCTGTCACTCTCACTCTGCTGTCACTCTCACTCTGCTGTCACTCTCACTCTGCAGGCACTCATTATGTCACTCTCACTCTGCTGTCACTCTCACTCTGCTGTCACTCATGTTGTCACTCTCACTCTACTGTCACTCATGCTGTCACTCTCACTCTGCTGTCACTCTCACTCTGCTGTCACTCTCACTCTGCAGTCACACTCACTCTGCTGTCACTCATGCTGTCACTCTCACTCTGCAGTCACTCATGCTGTCACTCTCACTCTGCAGTCACTCATGCTGTCACTCTCACTCTGCTGTCACTCTCACTCTGCTGTCACTCTCACTCTGCTGTCACTCTCACTCTGCTGTCACTCTCACTCTGCAGTCACTCATGCTGTCACTCTCACTCTGCTGTCACTCTCACTCTGCAGTCACACTCACTCAGCAGTCACTCATGCTGTCCCTCTCACTCTGCAGTCACTCATGCTGTCACTCTCACTCTGCAGTCACTCTCACTCTGCAGTCACTCTCACTCTGCAGTCACTCATGCTGCCACTCTCACTCTGCAGACACTCATGCTGTCACTCTCACTCTGCAGTCACTCTCACTCATGCAATCACTCTCATTCAAGTATCCCATTTAATTTGTTCACAACATCGAATATTAGTGATTCCTATCTCCAGGGTATCAGCAAAGGATACAATGTGTTTGGCATTATCTTTTAATTGAAAAAGATAAGAAAAAGCACAATGTAGGTATTCATATTGAAACATGTTCACATGCATACGGTGGGTGTCTGTTCAGCATCCTCTGCGTGCCGCCTGCGCCCAGTCAAGCCTGCAGCTTTGTTTTAGCTTGGGAGAGGAAGCAGAAATAATTAGAGGTGCTGTCTGCCAGCACAATACGAGGTACCTCCAAATTAGGCTCATACGCTAGAAACAAATATTCCAATGGAAATGGAAGCCACAAGAAGCAAATAAATACATGTCCACACAAAACACAGTGAACCCTCCTGGAAACATCTCCTGTCTTTCAGCACGAAGAGGGTACACCCAGCACCAGGTGTAACATAATACAGAGCCTTCTTTCACTGGGCAAGCACGTGCTGCGATAGGCGCAGAAAGCAAGTTTGCATCCCAACCGTTAGTAATGGTGGGTACAAAACAAAGTACTTACAACGGATACAGGGGTATGTCTTTTGGTGAGAAGGTAAAAGCTGGCAAATCACTTGCTTGATTCTGATTTCCTGTCCCAGCATACCTGCTGCCAAGTAAAATACAAACTAAAACACCAAAGAAATGCATGACTTCAAACATATTACACGGTAAACAACCTTTACAACGCAACTTTTACCACGCAGTGCCTTTACAACGCAACTTTTACAACGCAAACCATTACAACGCATTGCACTGGGGGGCGCTCTAGGATAGGGAATAGGTTTAATGTACTATCCAACACCTTCCCTACTATCCACGGGGACTGGAGCTGGAATAGTAAATTAAACAATTCACTATCCAGCGCCTAAAAGCACTATGCGTTGTAAAATCTGCGTTGTAAAAGCATGCGATGTAAAAGCATGCGTTGTAATGTCATACATCCATATTACACTGATAGCTCTTAATATTGCACCCAGCACAAGATCGGTTTCTTATGACCACCTGCCCGAGGATTACTCTTTTGGGAAACAGTGATAAAAGGAGGAGCACAATGCAGACTGGGGGCTTCAATGCTGAGATCTGGAGCTTCACGCATATCGCCTCGGTGACGGGTGGTCATTTCAGGCTATGTGCTGCCACACTCGTTTTATAGATCCAATTTAATACCAGAGCAGCTCAGAGTTTCAGCTTAATAGTTCCTAATTCTTGACGTTTGCAGGCAGCCTGCCAAGTGTACTGATTGTGTTTCCCTGCCATCCAGCAGCTGATTCTGCAAATGATATTACAGCAGAGTCCATCCACAACAGATCTGGAAACGCCATGTGCACTGAACTTCCTCTTGGCAAGTTCTTCAAGCAGGTTCCACGTGGCAGGGAAACGGCAACACCACAATTCGCACCCAGGCTGAAGCCCCTTTGGCATGCACCTTGTGCAGGTCACATGGCGTGAACTCTTGGGCACATAAATGATGCGCCATGTGCTCTGCTACCATCTTCCATCATGTCTGTGGCACTGCTTGTAGGGTTATACACCTGCCACAAAACGGCCTGGCCACATTTACGTGGTTTCATGTGCATTTCACTGTATTATTGCTGTGATGCGTAGTGCATCTTTATTCACATTTATGAACGCTGAGAATTGCAAATCTTACTGCTTTTTGGTGTGGAAAGGTGGCACAAATGTGGCCCCAAATTTCACTATATTACCATACATGTACTTGGATATACACAAGAATCTACAATAGACTTACATCAGTACTACCTGTGTAAACACACATGCACGCACATTTAGAAATACCATGCATGCACAAATATTCACAGCACAGTTAGGTTGAATCATACAGCTTGTACTGCACAAATATCGACGTCTACAAACAAACATATTGCCCAATAATGGCTTTGCAGCAGAGAGCTTTCCCTGCTCACGTGCAGGGTGTAGTGAGACATGTGCTAAGCACACCCGCCGGTAATGTCTGCCCTTACATACACACATGAGCGTTTAAGTGGAAACAACTGTGCCATTACCGGTAATGAAGTGCCATTCTCCCGCAGAGGTCCCTTGAAAACTCCTTTAATGCCACGGAAGTGACCATTGCTAAGATGCGTGGAGCTGATGACAATGTAGTAGCACGCCATACGGTCCGGTATCTCCCATATGGACCCTGCCTTGGCATACGTGGGCCAGCTCAGCGCTGGCAGCTTGGCCGGATGCAGCTGGAAACATGAAGCCCTCGCATCCAGCGCGCGGGTCCCTGCCAGTCTGCTCTGAAGAATGTGGGCCGACCGACACGTTCCTGCATGGGACACTCATAAGAGGGCGGCCCCCTTAGTGCCACAAGATGGCACACGGGGCAGCCCAGTGTTCCACGACCCTACAGAGTCCTGGACGTCACTTCCGGCCGTGGTGGGAGGCGGGGAGAGGTATATATTCATGTTTTAATAGAAGGAAAGCAAGGGGTCGGGTCAGAATCATTAGGCCACGGGGGGCCTAATGATTAATTTGTTAAGTGCGGAAACTTTGTGTTGGTCCATGCAACATACATAACCAGTATATTAGATTACAAGAGAACCTCATAAGGAGCAGGGGCAGGTGTCACAGATGCGAGTAACAGTAACAACAGTGAACAGCTGCTGTTTCCAATGTTTGGAAACACAACTCACTATCCCTGGTTATTGATGCTTACCGGCATACAAGAAGTGTTTTGAACTGCAAGGGGAAGGACTCTTTCAACTTTCACCATCCTAATAGGGTTTCAGTGACACACACTTTACAGTTGAACTACACAGGTGCTTATCTTAACCTGGACACACTAAAATATTTAATTATAATTTTCTGTCATGGAGTCCACCTGTGTCGCACAAGGGGGAGGGGCCCTCACTATTTTCCCGCCTAGTTAGGTGCGGGTACACACTTGTCAAACTGGTAACTTTTAACACCACAAGGTGAGAGAGTCAAGCCTGGACTTCCGAAGGTGCGGCTATGGCCCGCCACTGCTATATCCAGCAGCAAGTTCAGCGGCGCTCTATTTTACAGGGGGTTTGTTTCTGGTGTGCGTCACCGTCCCTCAATTGTCATTAACAGCACTGTCTGGCTTTCAGAGAGGACCGCTACAACATCCACGGGGTAAGTCAAGTTCATTGGTGACTTTTGCCTTTGGATTTATTGGTTGCTTAATTTCTGGTGCCCAGAATAAATTGGACGCTTATTGGCACGTTTACACCCAGTTTGGGTTGTGTCTTAACAGAAAGACCTGTGATTGATTTGGCTGGGATTTACTAGTAGGGCCCAGATGTGGGAAGGTAATAAAAACAGTTTTAAACAATCGGCAGGGGTTCACATGCAGTGGAGGCCCCTTAGCTAGGTGCACTAGCAATCTTTCTGCTAATCCTCTAAAAGATCTCCGATAAAGTGACCCTTCGGGGACCCGTAGGGAATTGCAGCGCCGGCCCTACGAGGAGCAAAATTGCCCGATGATGAAGCATGACATCCTCCGGGGTGTGTGAAGGCAGGAGAGGATGTAGTATGTCTTTCCCTCTCCCATCAGGGTATTTTTTACCTAGGATTACTTTACCCCATTCTTCCCTGTTTTTAATGTATGGGTGACTATTTGCACTCAGATACGTGGGTGACTTTTGCACCCTGGTATAGGAACTTTGTCCTCTTTTTGTGAACAGATTTGGTTTAGGAGCATGGACACTGGACCTTTATTGGCTCCTTGGTCCCCCCCTCTCTTTTGTTGAATTGATTATGCACGGCTGTACGGCCGCGGGACCTACCCTATTTCCTTCCCTTTTAAACCAAGGGTTACCTAGACAATCTTGTCGCTGCTTCCATACCCTTGATTTTATCACACTATCATGTTTGCACGTAATTGATTTACCATCCCTTACCCTTCCCCACACACCTGCATGCAACATCCGGCTAATCCTCTAAAAGATCTCCGATAAAGTGACCCTTCGGGGACCCGTAGGGAATTGCAGCGCCGGCCCTACGAGGAGCAAAATTGCCCGATGATGAAGCATGACATCCTCCGGGGTGTGTGAGGGCAGCAGAGGATGTAGTATGTCTTTCCCTCTCCCATCAGGGTATTTTTTACCTAGGATTACTTTTCCCCATTCTTCTCTGTTTTTAATGTATGGGTGACTATTTGCACTCAGATACGTGGGTGACTTTTGCACCCTGGTATAGGAACTTTGTCCTCTTTTTGTGAACAGATTTGGTTTAGGAGCATGGACACTGGACCTTTATTGGCTCCTTGGTCCCCCCCCTCTCTTTTGTTGAATTGAATCTTTCTGCCTGAGTCAGATTCATTCAGTGGTTATTTAGGATCTAGGGTGGGGAGATCTTAGGCAGTATTTCCATGCCGGGAAGTACATAGGGAGATAGTAATAGTGTCCCAAGTTGCCCACTGGATATATACATTTGGATGGGGGGCTTGTTAATAGCCACCTTCTGTTCAACAAGTGCCCAATCGGGGTGACTGGTCAAGACACAGACACTAATAGTTACTCTGCTTGGGGTACTAAAAGGGATATTGTTTAAGCAGGTCTCAACTAGCCTTATACGCATGATGGAGACAATTAGTGACATGCCTAATGAGGTAAGCCTGGTGGGACGGGATGCCATGGGAGGTAGCTTGGTCGGCTTACACAGGCAGGTGATTTTCGCCGGGGCTTTGCTAAGCCTGCGGCCAGGCAGGTGCTTGCACTACCAAAGTGATTACATTAAGGGCAAGCATACACCAAGTGTTGGATGCTCAAGCCAGTTTAGACAGACAATTACACCTGCGCGAGAGCCAGGGAGCTAGGCAGTGGTGGTAGCTGCCAGTTAAATTGTGTGTTGCGGTGCAATAACCTGAGGAGAACGTGGGGTCAACATATTTGGCTACAATGATTGAAGAAGGTTTGTTTGGCGCTCCGACTGCCCATAAAGGGACAAGTGTTTTGCTTTCAGGTTCTTCCCCCTTTTTTACGACAAGGACACATGGACACCCATTTCCATGTCACTTATCCCATGGCAGGATAGTCCCCAATGTGGGAAATGGCCTTTGTTGTGCCTCACCAGGACAGGGATAGCCGCTCACACTAGCTGGAGCTTGTAAGGGAGATAAAGGTTAGAAACATAGACAGGGTGTGCTGGGCCCAAAACCCCCTCACAAAGTCAGCAGGGGATATCACACTATCTGGTAGTTCAACGCCATTATTATTATAAGTATCAAGGGTCACAGGTGGATATCAGGGTCCGGGCATCTGTAGGTTGGCACTTCACAATATGGTGCAGTGTCTAATGATGGACATCATTCTCTCATTCCCTCAAACCTGTTTGACACCATCGCTATGGACACCAGGGATATTTGAAAGTAATATGAAGTGTCTGGTCAATGTGGCAAAGTATGAACCAGGGTTGAATACCACAATGACCACACGGGGCAAATTAGCAACCAGTGGGGGACAGGTAATCTTCAGTGGTCGGAAATCACCCCTGGGTCCTTAGGCAGGGAGCTTGGCAGGGGAGGTGATGGAGCCTGCGCGCAGGAAGTTCTGCGCTGTGCGTAAATGCACTGGGCAGAGGATACTTGGCTTCATTAGACTGGTACATGCCAAATTCACAGGGTGTTTGTGAATGAGGGGGTACATCTGCCCAGTATATGTATGGACCGGTTCTTGCTGGATAAGGGAGAGGCCCTAGAATTAGCAGGATTTAAGTAGGAATGCTGGCCTTGGTGGGGGGCCCTGGCTGCGACGGTCACCACTCCCAGGGCTGTGGCGGAGTTACAGGGCGATCCAGAGGCGGAAAGGTACTCAGGGGTACCCTCTTCAGGAGCACAAAGGGTGCTGAGGCCTAATATCCCCAGGAAGTCTGTGCGGTGGACCCTGGGGTGCGACGGCACCCCGTCTGTCCTACGGGCGGTTGGAAACCTGTACAACCGGGGGTCGCTTGAACGCTCCGCCCCTCGTAGGGGGGGCCTGAGCAAGAGGGTGGACCAATGGATCACTGGAAGTGGGAGTAGCTAGCCCCTCACCACAACTGCTAAGGACCGATTGGCTAAGGCCACGATGCAAGTTGGCCCATCAGGTGGTAGGCCGCGAGGGGCGGCTTGCCTTTGGATTGTCTGTAAAATAACTCACCATGTTGGCATATGTGTATGCTAATAAACCTGCGCCAATTTATCCCAACAAAAAGTTGTCTTGTCTGATTATTCACAATACATGCATGTTGCTGCAGGAGGGCTGGTGAGTGGGCCGATATTGGCACTAAGCCAGCCCCCCCACCTGCTATTGTTATCTGCCGATTAGGAATCGGCGCTGAGGAGGCAGCCCGCCTGCTCAGTGCTGTAATCCCGGGAAGACGCGAGGAATGGCAGAGCCCCGAGACTGCCCCGGCTTCAGCGGCTCTCCAGGCTCTGTGTCACCGCCCCACACCTCCCGGTGGGTGGGTGAGCAGGGATAGCGGTGGCGTCTGTTAGCTGTCCAGGGTGACAGAGTAGTTCGCAGGCTGCAGGCGGTCTTTCCTCATTACAGCAGCTTTGTCTTAGCCAGCGAATTCCTTCCATGCGTCGCCTGTAAGAGCAGGCACAAGTTAGCAGCACACCACTCTTCCAAAAATCACGCAGCACCCAGCTGCTGCGCGTCTGGTAAAGCTGGGAAATGGTCTCAAAGCTGGGGCGGCCACATTCAGAAGAAACAAGACAATTAGTTCAAAATGCCCAATTTCGTGGCAAAAATCCTACCTAAAGAGGAGCGCCGATTCCTTGAAGAACTTTCCCCTCTTCCCCGGCATTTCCCCTCTCCCTGTCCCCCGCGTGGGTCGCCTGCATCCCTGTCTACGTCTTTCGCTCTCCCCCGCTCTGTCTGCTACTTGCCTGATTCAGCCTGTGCTTGGAGCCAAGCTGTAGCCCGCACAGCCTTGATGTCAGCATCAGCAGCACCAGCTCTCCAGCTGGCCGTGAGAATGATCAATTCACTCCGAAAGAGGTTAAAGGCAAAGAAACAGGCGCCAATCAGTTAATTGCCTCACAGCAATAACCCCCAGCAAGTGGCATTTAAGTGAATTATGCTATTTGTTTTTATGAAAACCACCGGGGTGCGTTCCCTTTCCCGGGCCGTCTCCTGCGTGCAGCTATGTTATTGAATTAATTAAGCGCATTCTCGCTAATGCCAGCCTATTGATTGGGAACCAATTCTACGATGCTTTGCGGAGACAGGCCACGTTTCCAACTCAATCCTCTCAAAGCCTACTTTTCAGACCACCCCATCTCGCTTCAGTGTATTAGCTTCAAAACACAGCGAAAAAAAAGCCTGCAGTGGTGCGCGTGCCACTGCGAGCATATGTTTTGAATTATTGCGGCTGTGAAGCCGCAATAATTCAAAACATATGTCCTCTGCTGCGCGTAACAGACACCAATAGGCCATAGGCGGAGCTACGCGACCGCCTATGGCCTATTGCATCTTCTGTTACAAAACAGCACGCACGCGAAGGCCACTAAAAATGGACCTTGGAAATCCACACGCACGAGCTATGTGGAATTTCAAGGTCCATTTTCAAAACGCCCAGAATAGGACTCTCGCTGTGCGACACTGCTGCGCAGTGTACGCAGAGCCCGAGCCCTAAAAACAACAGAGCTTCTCATTAGTCTCATGTTTTTGAGTGAAGGGACGGGTAACAGGATATGCTCTTTCGTTATTACGAATTGCCTGCAGGTGCTCTAACAGCTTTTTACTGGAAAGAATTGTAGACCCTCATACATGCCAACATTTTAGAAGAGATTACAAAAAAATAATCGAGAGAACGTATTTTCCCCATTGATCTATATTGAAGCAGAGGCAATTTCAAGCAGGAGACATCCAAAATAAAGCCATTTTTTGCTTTAAAAGTCAGTAGTCTCCCGTCTGAATCTGGTGCATTGGCGTGTATGGAACATATGTATCTCATTGGGTAGGACATTCTGTTTTATACCACATTTGCATACTCCTTTCTGCTTGGCTAACCAAGTAACTTGCAATATATCTCTAGGTAAATAACTATATATAAAATAGTCCCTGAGGGAGCAGGACCATTTATTCTTCACCTGTCAAGAGTCTTGGCCCCTCCCCATACTTAACAAAGGTAATAAATAGCATACTACACTCTGCTCCTCTACATATATACTATTTAGGTCATGGCAGTGAAATAAATGTCACCCAATAACAGGTTATGTGGAGGGACTTTACTAATAAATACATATTTATACATTTATTTCGATATTGCAAGGGCAAATGTAAATTTGTTACCAAATTACAGCAAAATTAACATGAGACAAATACTTTTTTACTGCCTCACAGATTGCCAGCCGCGGTCGGTAGGGGAGTACCTGCCGGGGCGGTGACGTGGGGAGGGGGAGGGGCACGGTGGGGGTTAGTAATGTATGGATAATGGAGGTTTGCAGGTAAGTAAACATTTAAATAAATCAAACGAATTTCGTTGCGCGCACTGCGTTGCATTTGGGGATGCAGTGTGCGCAACGAATTTTATTTGATTTATTTAAATGTTTACTTACCTGCAAACCTCCATTATCCATACATTACTAACCCCCACCCTGCCCCTCCCCCTCCCCACGTCACCGCCCCGGCAGGTACTCCCCTACCGACCGCGGCTGCAGATTGCACTATGCGACAGTTACTCACACTTGAAAGCAACACTCTTTTCATAAGGTCTCTGCGCTGTGATTGTACCTTACAAATGAACCTCTATATTTTTGTTTTGGTTAAATATCTCTTTTTTAACAAATACACATGAAAATATGCCATGGCATAAACCATATATTCACACGCACAGTGTATTATTCTATTTATTACCATAGCTGAGGTAGGCGAGGGATATCAAGACCCATTTGAGGCTTGGCCTCCTGTCATTGGTGTAACAGAGGCCCCCGAAGCCCCCGCTTTGCAGGGGCCCCCAAGTTCCAGGGGACCCCTCAGCACAGTACTCTGGCTGGAGAGCTCCTGATTGAGTCCGGAGGGGGGCCCTCCACATACCTTGCAGGGGGGCCCCCCCAAGTTTTTTTTCACCAGTGCCTCTTGTTAGTCTTGGGCCACACATTTAACAATGTAATAAATAGCATATTACAGTCCATATATCTGCCCGGGCGCGCAACGCTCATAGGGCTAAAAGGGCTTTAGCCCCCCCAATCCCCACCTTGTGTATCAAAGGCATTTCCATTGAGCAACAGCATGCATTGATTGCACAAGTTTGCTGGTTTTGGGATAGCCTGTCCTGTTCTTATACTTCTTGTTTTTCATCATGTTTGAATATTCTTATTATCTGTCATTTATAGAGTTCCCCTGACTAAGGGATTCCACGAAATGCATTGGGAACACAGCCTTGGACACACAATGAGGATTATGTTATTGTAATGTAATGCAATGTGAAGATTGTAACATGACCATTACATGAGACATATCAAAAATATCGAGGCTCTATTGTTTTCTTATATGCTATCAGTTAGGATAATTTTTGTGTACTAAAAAAATTTAAGAAATTTCAACAAATCACAATTGAGAACTGGTAATAAGAAATTGACTTTAATTGTTGAACCTTAGGGGCATGAGTTGTGCACCTTGAAGTGTGTGACAAGGGTTGCGCACACCATCTTGGAGTTTCTTATCCTGACAGGAGCGGGTCAGGTTTCAAGGTAGCACACAACAGAAATATATTGTTTACATATAGATTAATCTGATCAAACAGAATGTGCAGGTGTGCAGGCCATATCCATTGATAGAAGTATACTATTTCTGCTGACATCCCTGTGTGCCATGCCTGCCACCCACTGCCTAAGGCCTAGGTAGGTCAACCCTCTAGCAGGGTGCACTAGCCCTCAGATGAGGACACAGTGGCATGAGCCTTGTGTCCCTACAGTGTTTGTGTCTAAGTCCATTTTCAGACACTGTAAGTGTTTTAAAGCCATAAAGAGTATATGGTCTGGGAGTTGGTCATTACGAACTCCACAGCTCTATAATTGATTCACTAAAAACTGGGACGTTTGGTAGCAAACTTCTCAGCACATTAAACCCACATTGATGCCAGTTTGGGATTTAATGTAAAATGCACTGAAAGGGCATCTTAAAGATGCTGCCTAAATATTGACCAGCCCTGGTGTGGTTCCTGAATACCTGCCTGCCATTTGCCACCACCATAAAGGTTTCTGAACCCCTGGGTAGAGACCCTCTGCTTTCTCTGTCTAGAAACAAAGCCCATCCTGGGCAGATGTGTCATGCCTCCTCGCCCAGGATGGGCTGGGTCCACGAAGGGGAAGCTTCAATCGCCTGCCGCCTTTTGGAGCTGTCCCTGCCTTTTGCTGTCCCCAGCAACTGGCTCCCACCAGTTCTGGCCCCCACTTTGGGCAGGAGAATCGGCGGGAAGACCAAGCTAGGAAGAGAGCTGTTCCCACCTTTCCCAACCCCACCCCTCAGGTGGGGAGGCAAGGTCAAGCACACATCTCAGACCCCTCCATCTTCAAGATGAGGGGACCCAGCCAGTCAGGGAAAGGGTCATGCCCCCCTCCCACTGGAGGGGGGTATGCCCACCCCAAGGGAGGTACCCATTGGTCTCGACCTGCACACCCCCTTAAACGTCCCTAAATCTAGTATTAGGGGCACCCTGAACTCTGCCTTGAGAAAAGAAGGACAGAAGAGCCGAGCTAACCCAGCTTTGGCCCTAGACCTACCAGCCTGTCCCGGCCTGACCTGCCTACAGCGACAAAACCAGTGTAGCCAGCAGCCCCCTGAGCCCAGAGGACCTGCTCTGCTCTCCCCTTACAGACTCAGTCTCCTGTGAGCACTGGATTTGCTCAACAGGGACTCTAAGACCAGAATACGGAATCAGGTAATTACACGATTCTGCACCACTCTGCACCGGATGCCCACGGCCCGAGTTAGAGTGTCCCAACACCAAGAGGTCTTCCCAGCGATCCTGACCTGGGATCTGGTGAACACGGACCTCCCTCAAGCTTCAAGAAGATGCCCGTAGCCTCAGCCTGAAGGGTCCCCCTGACCACGACCAGAGCTGGTAAGAATACCCGACCCCAGAAGACACCCCTGCACTGAACGACCACTTGCCCTGGGTGGCCCAAACGATGGTGTCCAGGCAACCCCCAAGATCCCAACTTACCTCTCCAGCCAGTAGTCAGCTTCAGGAAGCCTCCCTGCCCGAGACTGCAGCAACGTCACTAAACCGAAGGTTTCCCTTGAAAAGCACAGGGTCCACAATGTCTTTTTGGCACCCTGCACCCGGCCACCTCAGTGCCATGGTGGTGCAGCTCATGTGCTGATTGTTGGCCCCTGCAGTGCTGACCTTAACCTAAGGAGCTTTGCTCCCACACCCGATTGGCCTGCTCGTAAGCTGTCCCTAACCGAAGGCCCCCTTTGCCCCATTGTCTAACATTGGGCCCAGGTACTCTGCAGCTAGCCGCCCAATGCCATTGGTGGTGCAACTCAAGTGCCCATCTAGACCTTCAGCAACCTTGATCCTAATCCCCAAACTCCCACTCTTAAGTCGTGGACTTGCCTGAGAAACCGCTAACACTTTTTCTCCCTTAGGAACCCATGTTATTAGATTTTGGGTCTAAAATGTTCGAAGTGTTGAACTAATGTTTGTATGGAGAAAAGAGAACTACACTGCAAAATATAAAGTCTTACTTACTGTGTATTGTGAGAACCTTAGGTGTGGTATCTAGGCATACCACCACCAGTCCTCAAAGCGAACCAAAAGTAACTAAAACGTATTCTGAAAACAATTACTGTGTAATTCAAACTACTTTTCAAAGTGTTACAAACCTGTAAAACTGCAAATCCATCCTCAATTGCATTTCTGTGTTAAGGTTTACAATTTAAAGTATATTTTACCTACCTGTACCAATAAATGCTTTGTTCTAAAAATAAAACACCAGTTTACCTTTGTCATACTTACCCAGTTGGTTTGGATTCCGTCTATGAGTGTGTGTCTCAGTCTTGATTGAGTGAATACAATAAATGGTTAAACACACCGTCTGGATAAGCACATCTGGGGGCCCACACTACCACAAAGCGAGCTGTTGGTACTTACCTAATTTAGCCTCTGCTATACCTCTGGGGACTCCCTGGACTCTGTGCACACTATACCTTACTTTGGTATAGTATATACAGAGCCACCTTCCTACATCTTTGTTTAGTCAAATATTCTTAGAGAATGATGATCCTATGTGGCAAGGTGTTGGGCGCCTTTAAGCTACTTTAAGACATTAATCTGTAAGGGACTGAGGTGCACTGCTGGAGAGTGGTAATGCGGGAATTTATGGAGAAGGAAGTTATGGGGAGGAGAGCGCCAAAAAAGACTGTCGTAACCGCCGCCACCAGCGTTCGAGCCGATTCTGGATGGGAGTCTTAGCCACCTCCAAAGTTCGGGTCCAGTTGCCAGCCGCGGCCCGTGGAGGGAGTTACGGTGGGGCATGAAGGCGGGGCGGGGGAGGGTCAGCGTGGGGGTTGCTAAAAACCGGAATATGGATAATTGGAGGTAAGTAAACAATCCAATAAATAAAACGTATTTCGTAGTGCGCCCTTGGCTGCTAGTTGCACCCCTGTGTCTGCCTATATATTATATATCCGATACAAAATAGTTTAAAACTCAATATACGTAAACAAACACACACGTGTAAATCATTTTAGAATTGAATGGAAATATATTTCTCACTGTGTACACAAGACTATGGGAGCAATACTGACACGTGGGTTGAATGGGGAACAGTCAGAAAGGAAGTGTAGTGAATTCGTTCAGCAGCCCCGTTCTGTACATTTCTCATCTCGTCTTGCTGCAGGGTTATGTACATGCTATAATTAGCTTCGTCCACGCTGTGTAAACGATTAACCAACTCCGGGATATTTACTATGATGTAACACAATGTCACGTCAGTACATTTTTCATTCTGCCTGTTGCACTCGCGTGCCGTATTCATTCATTTTCATATTTTTTTTAACTGTTGTGGGGAATAGAGGCGGAAGTGCTCGTACTTTCTACACTTCCAACTAGCACCTGCCTTAATCTGGTTTTATTTGCCAACACTTCACTGCACTCTCCTCAGACGTCATTTCCTCTGCCCTTGTTTCCCGGTGCATATTTCCCCTCTGTAATAAATCTGAGCTCCTCTTCCTGCTCTGGCATTCCGTTATTCCCTAAATATTGTAGCATGTATGACGTGCACCTGTACACCGGAGCGCGCAATCCCGGGCTCTCCACAAGGAACATATCGCAACATTTTGAGTATTTTTAAACGGTAATTATGTGTTTATAAATAAATACTAATGAAAATATTACAGTGCACAACGCAGATTCTGTGGCGTAGGATATTTCCTTTCTGTGACGTCCTGCTTTCATCCGTGCCCCCCCCCAGCCTCAAACTCCGAATCCACGCAAACAGCTGCGCACGGAGAAATACCACATGCAGTGGCACTCTGGTCTTTATTTAAATATTTTATGAAAAATACACATCTTTTATATTGGATCCTTAATCCACAGTGGCGCCAAGGACCTCCATTGTCAAGTGTGTGTGTTTTTTTTTACCAGCAGTGACGCATTTGTTTTATAGTGTAGGGATGGAAAATATCTACAGGCTGGCACTGAAGAGTTGGCACCCTGCCCTACCAGTTCCAGAGCGAGTCAGTTGGTTTTGAGATTTTTGACCACAGGGCACACATCAATATGATGTGTGCGCTGAAGGGACAGTGTTACACAGAATCCGACCTGGAGTTGGGCTCTGGGGCTGAAGGGGCACACTGTGTGTACCCTCGGCCGTCTGAAAATCGCCAGCTCACCAGGCTGTGGAAGACTGGCAGTAGTGGCAGAGGAGTAGCACACAAAGGGCCTGACGGGGATTGTCTCTGTCCTCTTCCAGGGAGAGTTGCCTTCTAGCAGGGCTTTAAGTGGGCCGGGTCTCATCGGTGCTCAGCACCGGCAGTTTTCTTAAGGGGGCCTTGAAACGGGTCTCTATCGGGCTCTGTTTTGTGCCCTGGCACAGGCGGTCAGTTTTTTCCCCGGACCGCAGTGACAGCAGGCACATCATGTGTGCCCTGCTCACACTGCTCACTTCTCACTAGTGGAGAAGTTACATCATGCCAGGTGAGCCTTGTAGGGAAGGGGAATCCTTTAAAGAGAGTATTTTTCTCTCTGGATTTCCCTTCTCTTTTTGAAACTCAGGTGCAGCAACATTGTCGTGGCCTCATCATCAGGGCTTTAAGTGGAAGCTTTTTCAATATTATATACAACAAGCCATAGTTGCTGCTTATTTATCTTATGCAACTAACAACCATTGACAAAGCCAATAGTCCTGACTTGTTGTAGGTATGATGTTACTTGTATCATATATCTGGATGCAATGATAGAAACAGCAAAATACAAGTCGGGCCACACACTATGCTAACCACAGATTTTTAGCTTACGTGTTTTCAAGCCACACCCTTAATCACATTGGCCACACCCCTTTTAGAGACCCTACCCCCAGTTTTTTCATCCCACTTAAAGCCCTGCCTACTAGACTGATTCTCTTATTTTTAAACTATTCTGTGAGTCTCCCCAGGATCCTCAGTCCTTCCATGTGGGACATGGGTGACGCATAAGTGCGTATGTTTGGAGGCTGTGCTTGGAGTGTGGGTGCGCCGCATGTTTCTTTGGCAAACGAGGAATCCATTTTGATTTCTTGCACCATAGTAATACACAACATTGAGGTTACAGAGAGCCCAGAGAACAATGTGAATTTCAGGGCTTCCTTGAAATATTCCTGAGGTGACTCTAGGGTGCGCAGGGCAGGAGATAGTAGGTCCCTTTGTAGAGTAAGGAAAATCATTACCTATTGCTTATCCAATCGTCCTTGAAATGTTACTCACAACAGTTTGAGTGGTAGTTAAGCAGGGAGGTGTCTCACTCTATTGTGCCTTAGTTCTTGGTCTCCCAGCTCCACCCCATTTTCCTGCTGAGAGTAGAGGACAAAGACTGTGGCTTGATCAGTCGAGGAGGATTACTAAAACCTCAGGAAATGCCCCAAACTAGTCCTAGAACTGGACATGTAAAGTCTTTGTCTTCAAAATGAGCATAAGTATAGGGCTAAACCCGCTAGTCATTGTACCAAGGAAAACCTGAACCCAGCCGCGGCCCGTGCAGGTAAGAGTGGTTGCTAAGTACCTTTTTCTTCTTCGCTGTTGGTTTGGGCGGGCTAGGCCTGCAGTTTCTGATTAACGGTGGGGACGGTGGTGCTCTGTGTAGTTTGCTTCCATGCACAAACCACAGAGCGGGGATTACCTTGACATTGTGTTTGTTGTGGTCTGCATTGAGAACGCTTTTGCCCACCCAACCAAGTGACAATTAGATACGCTAATACTCGGTGTGAGGAGACCGCACTGAGGTTGCGCTACTCATGGTCCAGTGGATCTCTTCTCCGTAAGACCTTCCTCCGGTCCACACACACACGCTCACCAATCAGACAAACCAGGAGCCCAAGTGGGGGGCAGCGATTATATTGTGTCACTTATTGAAGTATCCTTCTATTGGAGGGGAGGAAGGGGAGGCGGTTACATCCTGGGACATCACTTCCTCTGGCAGTCAGGTAGGCTCACCAAATGTGGTCATAATTTTAGCGCCTTGCACTTCTAGATGCTCAGCTTGTTTAGGAAGAAAGCCCACAGAGCATGCATTTGATTTTTATGAGTGCCCTGCAGTCACAGGCACTCCACCTTCAGTGTACACTGCAGGGATCATTGAGTCTCCCAGATCACACCCTCTGGATGAGCAATGCATGTCTCCCTAGGTCACAGCAGCAGCTACAGGTTGTTCTCCCATATCTCCTTCCCTGTCCTCTCTTCTAAGTAGTGTCTTCTTTGTGCAAGACTATTGACCCCCGCCCTCCCCTTAAAAACCGCATGCGCGCTAGCGGTTTTCCCGCTGTGCGCTGCATTTTGCGGAAGTCCGCGTTACATGACGAGCTCAGCTCGTCATGAGTGTACGAGAGGCGTAACTCATGACGAGCTGAGCTCGTCATGAGCGTCGAAGTGGTTAAGATGTCAATCAGTTCCTTCCTTCGAGGCAGGACCCAAGACAGCTTCTAATGTCAGGCTTGTATAACTTTCCAGTTTTCTGGACCCAAACCTGGCACAGGGGAGTTGGCTTTCAGCACCCGGCCCTGGAGCCCAGATCAGTTTCTCGATTGCCACTGGTTCTGGACCTCGGATTCTGGTAGAGAACTCTTAGTACCCTGGCTGGAAGTTTCTGTTCCATCTTTATACTAGAGTCATAAGGTTTTGCTTGTACCTCTCTAGCTGGTCCAGCCATCGTATTTGCCTTCAGGTATTAGCTGGATGGTTGGGTGGAGATGGGAGTCTAATGTCAGGAGGGACCCAAAACAAGGACACAAAAGAGGGAGAGGCTTCCTCACTTAATGACTATGTTAACTTGGGGTTGGGGGTAGCCCTTCCAAGAAGCAATGGCCCAGGAATGGATGGGGGACCTCCCTATGTTTCAGAAGGAATCCCTGGCTCCTCTCATCTCCACCCTAGAGTCTGCCCCACTACAACTGATGCCAGGAATGTCCTGGAGGAGCTCAGCAATTAACACTGCTGTAAATATCCACCTTAGGTACCAGTGGAATTTAAGCAAATCAGAATGGATTCTTGTGTAGCCACATATAACACCGCACACACAAGCACCACACACACAAGTTAAACATACACAAGCGATACACATGTCCCGCATGGCTGCAAGGATCCGGTTGCAGGCTACTGCCAGCCCAATTTAAAAATACATGTGAGGTCCGTAGGTGCCTCTTCCTGGCACTGGACAGGTACAAAGGTCTGTCCTGCCAGTATTAACTGACCCTGCTCCCACCAGCAGTCCACATCAGCCGGGTCAACACAGAAGAGGATAGTGATGCTCAGCAAAAGGACTGTCCACATAGTGTGCTTCACCAGCCCCCAGAGCCTCTACTCTGGGTCACATTCCATGTTACAGGAAGCTCTCAGCTCATACTCATAGTGTGCGGAGGTGAAAATAAAGTATAAAACCTACAGCTCTTGCGATGATGAATTCGATACAGGGACTCATGCTCTCCAGAGCCATGCAGAGAATCTTTTCTCTCCCAACAGCCTATGGCGGCTTGGCACTACAGGAAACTGGCCCTGTGTTCAGCTGTTTCCTCCAGAAGACATGCCTCTGATGGTTTGGAGCACAGGATAATCATGAGCATGTTTCGGTGGCATCATCAAGAGAATCAGAAGCGCCCCTTGAAGGTGGTACGATACCGAGCTCAAAACTGTAGCCAGTGGTTACCTCGACCTCAGTTTGTGATCAATGCAGCAACCAGAGATGGGCTCTTCGCTCCGTCTGGGGGTGGGTTTATGCTTGGGCCTACGGAAGAACCCTCAGCAAAAGATACGCCAGACCCCGATTGGAGCCGATGGCACGTGGCCTAACCCACACCTGTGTGCATTGTCCCCGGGGGTGTAGCTTCAGGGGTGATGTTTGGGGTGTTTTGCCCCCCTAATAAATATTTTCTCTATTAATTAGTTGGGTACGGGTGCTTTCAGTTGGTATGGTGAGGCGTCTGTCGGATTTCACCTGGGATTTTTACATGGCACACAACAACATACACACACACACACACTCTCTCTCTCTCTCTCTCTCTCTCTCTCTCCTCTGTGTTTTAAAATTCTTTAAAATGTTGATATTTTACACAATATTTTGTATATCTAACAATGCTGACTGCTCTCCCTTTCTCCTGCCCCTTAAGGATGTATTTTGCCATGATGTGCCATTGATAGTTCAGAAAATCTGAAACTGGCACCTCCCCAATCTTACTGACCAAGCTACGCCCCTGACTGTCCTATCTGCATAGCTAGAATCCCACACCTGCGTAGCAGACGCTGAGGCAGGTGAATGCAGCAGCCGAGTCAGTGTGACCTCTCCTAGTGGGCCATGAGGGATCGCACACCAGTGGTGCAACAATAGGCCCGGTGCCTTGTGGTACCGATGGGGGTGGTTGGCTCGATCTCCAGGGGCCCCCTCTGGCACTGTGCACAGGTAGGCCTGAGAGCTCCTGACTGGGTCCGCAGCTTGGGGTCCCCTCCATGCCCTTGGCATGGGGTCCGCTCAAGTTTTGTTACGCCACTGTCTCACACCATTTGAAGCAATGCGGCCAGTGGCAGGGGGTCCTGTTCTCCGGACATTAAAACACAGGTACAGTGCAAGAGTGTGGAATTGCGGTGAGAGCTGTGACCTTTGGGACAATTCACTTGCCAACAACAACGTAGCCAAAAATAGCTTTGGGAGGGGTAGACCAGATCAGGAGATCCATTATCCTTATCATTTCTCCATAGGAGGGCAGTGTTCCCTGGCTTGAACTACTGTATTTTTGTACAATTCGCTGCCATTGGAGACAACCTAAGGCGTCTAATATTGGTTGCCCCCTCACAAAGTTATTAGTCTATTGATATCTGTTGACTGTACCACTGCCCTCTGATTTTTTTAGGTTAGTATTGCATTTTATTTTGAAGGTAAATGACTTTTTCTTGCGTAAAAGCAATGACTCAACAATGATTTATTGACTACTAGTATTTGTCCAATTGATATTCTGAGTTTCCACCCCACACCACCTCCCTGAGTAAACCCTGGACTGCTCTGCTTCACTGCCCTGAGGGTCACGTGCTAAAGGGGTGTGCTTTGTGCTTAGTGTTGGGCTCAGAAGTAAGGTAAAGCTCCATGACATTATTGGTAAAAGGATGCATTGTTGCCGTCTGAGCCCAGAAAGCCTCATCTCCACAGGACTCGCAACAAAGTTACTGTTAAACCGCAAGAAAGGTTTAAATGAATAAAAAAACAATTTTCAGTGAAATCAGCCCCTTAACCATAATTACAGACTGGCTAGTTCTTGTTGAGCATAACTTGTGAAAACATAACATGTTTACATCTTTGTTAAAGGGAAGTTATGTTTTTTTAGCCACATCATAAGAATAACAACTTCATTTCAAGGGAAGTCATCTTTATGGGCCCAAATGTAAAAATCTTTGGAATTTGTATGTTTCTCCTCAGTATCTCACACAATGTCACAAATAACATCACACATATGATCTTTACTGACATGAAAGGTGAAGTAAAATATCACATCACTTTTAACATCATCGGTGACACCGCAAAAGTCCTCAAACCTTTGGGTCCAAGGCATGCCATTCAGCTGTGCCCTGCATACTTTGGATGATAGGCCTGGCTTCCCACTGGGCCCTGCATTGTATGACAACATCAAAGGACTCCACTGTGCGCAGATTTCCACATTGCAGAGCAGTTCTTCCTTCAATGCTTAGTGGCTTGAGTGGTAGTAATGCCTAGATGTTTGTGGGCGGAACACTCAGCATTATTTCCCCAGAGCCAGCTCTGCATACCTTAGTCAATGCCCAGAAGGTTTCAGCCTGTCTCTACTGTCAGCAGCAACTCGCTTCCAGTCTACTGGGTGAAACCTTTGGATTTGCCGTTGAAAACTCAGACCTCCTTTCAAACAAATAATGTAAAACAGGCTGCTCTTTAGCTTCCAGTTAGCAAACGTGTTAAAGAGCGATCATTTGTGCCATCTTTGCCATTGTTAGGAATCGGATCATCATTTGGGGGTGACTGACTACCCATGTCAAAGAATATTCACAACCCTTGTCGGGCTGAACCTTCAAAGTCACTAAATTATTCTGTGCTCGACCCTTCTGGTAGACATGGCACAGAGCAGACAGGCTTCACTTAACCCGTTCGCTGCGGGTGTCGGCCAACAGCCGTCGCGAGCACTACCTCCGTAGTACTGTGCAGGTCCGTAGACCGACGCAGCCCCGCCTTCTCAATGGAACGCTCCGCACTGGCGCGGAACATTCGAAGCAGCAAACGGGTTAAGGCAATTTGTAAAAAGTATTTATCTAGTGTCAAAACAGCAATAAAGCCAAAATGCAAAACAATAAAATCCAAAACTGAATTAGAACAATAGAGTTAAATGTAATAAACAAAATTACACTAAAATGACATAAATTCATAAAGGGCAACCAGAGATATGCATTTTTAAGGTTTAAGGAAAAATAGCGCCAAAAAGCACAGTGCCTTTGATAGTCAAAGGTCGAGGTAGACCGGGACCTAGGTATATTTGAGGCTGACTGCAATAGAGTGCTGGTTGAATACACCAACGAGGTTCGTTCTGGTCAAAGATTTTACATTTCAACGTCATTTACATCCAATTATTAATATTTAAAACTGAGGTTTTTAGTTGTCGAAAGGGTTTATTTTGACAGGTCGAATTGCAGTTTTTACACTGCTACAGTCAAGCTACAGAAGTAGGTATCAAGCCATGTTCGTACTACCGCTGTAGCGGATGGTACAGTAGGTGCTGCGGTCCTTTAGTGGCATTTAACATCCAGGCCCTGGATACACTTTGTACCATATACTAGAGACTTATAGGTAAGTTAAATATATCAGTTAGGAATATGCCAATTTGAACAGGCTTTAAGGGGAAGCACAGGCACTTTACTATTGGTTAGCAGGGGTAAAGTGTAAAGAGTTTGAAAACCGCCAAAAAGATACGGTACAACTAACGGCGAAAAATCCAGGGAAACCAAGCAGAAAAGGAGGATTTCCCACAGTCATCATATGTGCAGTCCTGGGAAATATCTGGGGAGTTTTTGTTCTGTAGCAAACTGTCAAAAATCTGAGTCCTTTTTAGGTTCGCTTCTCCCACATGTTGGGAGCCAAGAGTACATGTCATGATTGGGCAGAAGTTGGGGGCTCCCTCGAAAAAGTGCTTGCCCTCCACCAGCTGTGATCATTTAGTTTATTTATACATTTGGCTTAGCTTGAACTTTCAGAAGCACAAACATGACATGGTAAGGCTGTAAAAGTGCCTTAGATAACTAGATAGTTTATAGTGTTTGTCTTTCTCTGGCAGCAGCAGATATGGGAGGAAGGAAGTCGTTAACTACATGGATATTTAGGTCTGGCTGGACAGTGCAACTTTCCCCTACACCAATATTATCCTTCAGTTCTTTGCTTCCACACAAATACATATTCATACCCATGCTATTTACTTGTAATGCTTCACATTACCATACAACTTTACTGTAAAGCCAGACCTAAAGGCACTGCCAATGCTTATTTAATTTCAGAACACTGAAATACATAGGAAGGCAGATCAGAACTTACAAGGCATGCTGTGTTAAGGATGGTGAGTAAATGCACAAAATACAGTGTGAGATAAATATAAGGTAACTGTGGCACAGTGACTGCACATGTCAGAGAATAGGAATAACATGCACAGTTCTCATTTATGTATTAATAGTGAACTTACAAAAACTAAAACAAAAATACAATAAGTAGGCATGGACTTTTCATGAACGGTGAGTATCAAGATCATCAATCATAAGTGTTATGTAGTTGTCAAATGTTATATGCAGTTATTTTCCAAGTTATTATATACATTGAGACAGGTATAGCCTATTGAAGAGCAGATAGAGGGAAGAATCAGGTCCTACTGGTCTAATGAACTGTAGGTAAGAATCCACCGTATTCCATAATTGTTCTGGGCATGGGATCTCTCTCGGTAATTGTTTAAAGTGTTATCTGCCCCTCATTTGAGGCAGACCCAGAACTCCAAGTATGGATTGAGAGTTGTTTGGTATTTTTCCTTTTCAACTGAATGGATTTTGCACCCATGGCCATCATCAGGTTGAAAAGTAGGAGGTTCTCTTGGCTTAATTGCAAGAATAGCCGCTGAAGGCAAGCAAACAGAAGTCAGGTTGTCGATCTGTACTCAGAACTTTCTTAACATATGTTTTCAGTAATTTCACTTCCTTACAAAACATGTAATAGCAATCCATTATTTTGTTGAAGATCACCCATCTCACCTAGGCAATTCCAACAAAGATTACAGTTTATGAATCTTGGTTGATGCCATTTCATAACTGTCCAGAGAGCTCTGTGGACAGTCCAGATCCAGCATTGCTATAGGGACAGAAACATGTTTGCTTGAAGGAAGGTCTGCGTTCTGCCATTTTGTTTCCCAGGAATAGCTGGACATTTGAGCAATTATATGGACTCTTCACATCTGGCTTGTGTTTTAAGTTGGTTTTGATGAGTTAGATGTTGGTAATTTGAAGGTCTTAGCTGCAGAATGACCCTTGCTAAGGAATTTCTCTCCTAAGGCAGGGAGATCTGGTTCATGAGAATCCCCACACAAATAGTGTATTGCTTTTAGCTTAAGGAATTTTTAGCAATCAAGTATTTAGAAGGTGTTAATATTTAGAAGATGATCCATTTAGATCCTAGTTCATTTACCTTTGGTAATTCCTTTTAGTGCCCAGTCCTCACATTATAAAGTTTTTCCTCCCATTTTCAGCCTTTGGCTACACCATATTTAAGCAGCAATTCATTACCCATGAATCCTAGTGCCATTATTGTCCTACTAAAAATAATGACAGAATGGTCAACCTTAACACTCTTTATTGTGATGGGTAAACAAGTGGAGGGGGCATTCTAAGTTGTATTCGATTTTAAGCTGGACTGGATTTTTGTAATGGCATTGGCTTAAGTAAACCAATGAAGACTTTGTCTAACCAAGAATATGGTCTCGTGTCAACGGAAGTCAGGTAGTTTAAGTCTGCCCAGATTTTTAGGAAATCCTAAGTAAGAAGAATTTCTCCTTCTTGGATTTCCATGAGAATTTTGAGATGAGTTTGTCTTATATTCGGTGGGCCACAGGATATTCAAGCTCTTGACTCTCAATGGAAGAGATGGCGAGTAGTCGTCGCAGGCAGCTCAGGAAGCCGCTGAGAGGTGCTTCAAGTTTAGAGCTCAACAATGATGCCGCAGCAATAACAAACTATCTTACTCAGTCTTTTACTGTGGAACGGAATAGTATTTTATTACACACATTAAAAAGAAAATACTACACAGGAAATACTAATAGGCACAACTAAAGGAACTGGTACTAAGGCTATTGTGCCTTGGGATGCTGCCCACCCTTCTGTTTTCCCTCATGACCCTCCCCTGGCATGCCTGTGCAGGCACTCTTTAGGATTAGAGTGTCCATGCAGCACAAATCAAGGCTCAGATGAGATGATGAGTTTCAGTGTAAGCAGCAGTTCAGTGCAATCTCCTTTAACGTCTTACCAATTGCAGGTCTCCTTGTTCAAATAGCAGCCAATGGGGAACTGGCAATATGTCTTCTCTCACTTCCACTTCTCTCAGGACATGTATTCTTCATGGAAGCAACCTCTGTCAGTACAGAAAGGCTGTGGTCAGAGACAACAGTGGGGGCTGCTGTCTCTGGCCCTCTACCACAAACACAGGTATTTGGTGTTAAAGGGCCCCGCCAAGCAGGGAAGGTCTCCCTGCTTTCACTCCACTTCTGGTTCACATGATGAAATATTGCAGGTGGGCCATCTCAAAGTGAGGGTTTACTTCTTGATCATGGTGGCAAGGACTGCTGCGGCCACACTTCTGGATGATGGTAGATAGGCCTGGTGCAGGTCAATTTCTTGTCAAATCGGTAAAGTCAGATGTAGTCCTACTCATTTGCCACAGTCACACTTTGTGGGACAACAGCAAGGCCGGCTACAGATTCACGGCTCAGACCTGGACCCGCAATACCAAAGAGACATCGTCCATCACTCCAGGAACTCAGAGATTACTCTCCTCCATCTTCCTTCTTCTGGCAACACCTAGGCAACACCTGGGTATTGAGCTTTTTCGCTCTTCCTGGACATTCACACTTCCTGCATGGTTGTCAGGCTCTTTAACTCTCTCAGCAAACAGTCTAACTTTTAGGCATTTCTGGTAAGAGGAATAGCTTCTTCTAGCAAGGCAACACTCTGGTGATGTCTCCTCACCCCTGGGTAGCTAGCTATCAAACACACACCAGCTGTGGTTGCACAGAAAAACTCTGAATCCTCTCCAGAAAACTTCCTTCTTGGTCAAAGACAACTTGGAACTGGAACAATAAGTGGGTCAAAGGCTCCCACTTTTATACAGCGAGAGGAAACAGGAGACGTGGATCCACTGTCTGAGCTTTCCGAACCAGTATGGCATAGTTCTTCCTTCACATATCCTATACAGGTTGCTTACAAGAAACAGCCTTTATGTAGAGTGATGCTTCTCAAAGCAGAGTAATCCCCAGCCTGGAGCACCTAAGCAGAGGCACAAACATGTTTGAGCTTTATTCACCTGCTATCTTCAGCCACACTAAGCAGTAATTAGAGAAAACACAAACGGCTGGACGCACCTAATGGGTCCCTTTCATCCTGAACAACAGAGGCTGCAGTCCGACCCTTCACCCCACTATCTACCAAATGAGAGTGCTACAGGAAGACTAGGCAGAAGCTCCTCTCAGCAAAAAGGCCTCATGGAATATGTTAAGGAGCCATGTCTCCTTCCACCCCACTTCAGTGCTTTGATCTTCTTTCTCCAGTTTCAGAAATGTTAGCAATACACTTCTTTTCGAAAAACAATCTCAACTCCATCTTATGCACAAGAACAGGCCAGGGCTATCCAAAGTGGATCCAGCACACCTCCATTACTCTACATCACTGCATGTACCATATAGTCTACATACACATACATGCACAACCATACACTTGAGATGTTAGTGCTAGGATCTGGGTGCTCACAGAAACTGAACTGCACACGAGTGAGCCAGTAGGCCTCCACTCTAGTGACACACGTAACAAGCATTTGCAATGCAATAGGTCTCGCATTAGGAAAGGTTGAGCTATTTGTCTTGCAAATGACACATTTTTTATTTATGTGTTGGTTTTGAAAATAGCGAAATTAATAGCTTTGTCATTTACAATGCCAATACTTTTTACTTTTGCAAATGTGACACCTATAGCATTTGTAATGCAACATGTTTTGTATTTACGTGACTTAGATGTATTGATATTACAAATAACAATGGCTTTTAATTGTTTTAAATAATTAATACTTAAATAACAGTTATTGTAATTTATAATGGCAATAGCTTAAACTTTTGTAAATAACATGCCTTGGGAGGAATGCAACAAATGAGCTGCAGCAATGCAAGCACCATCCTATGGTTGTGCATGGCTGCAGTGGCAGCCTCTATTGCGGTCTCTCTTCTGCTGGTTGGGTTTTGAACTGCGGTCTCTTTTCTTCTCTGAGGACTATCAGCACAATTTGTCAAGGGTACCTTGGAGGTTTTTATAGGGTAAAGCTAGATGAAACATTACATTACTGAAATAATTGTAAAATTATAGCAAGCTGAATCAATGTCAGACGCCTTTTAATTGCTCATATCAGGGACAACTCTCAAGAAACACATTTTATGTCCGCTTTATATTCTGCTGCACCTACACATTTTAGATTGCCCTCTGTGACTTGCGGGGGATGACCATCGTCTTTTCCAAAATAAAGCACATTTGGTAACTAAGCAACGAATAACCGCTTTGAGCTTAAAAGCAGAAGAAATTATTTTGTTCACACTTGTGGATGTTTTAACTTACCTGCCAATAGCCAGTTCCATTTTTTACTCCAGTGGTAAATAAGTGTGATGTGTTATTGAAGACATTTCATGTTCCCTGAAAAAGTATTTCTCGGTTCTTAAATCTCCCTGTATTTAGACACAGAGTTAAGAAGGTTCGACGTTGTTTGAGCAAAGAAGGAAGTAGGCTTTCCATTGTTCATTGATTGACAGACACCACCTTTAAATGCGTTAATAAGCGTGCAGTCTGCACTTCAAAGACTACTGTCATTCCTATACATACCACCCAGACATTTCTACACATTTGTAACCTCAGTCTTTTTGCTCATCTTAAGAGCCCTTTAGGCAACATTTTGTTAAAGTGAGAGGCTTCGAATATTTTAATTTCCGAGCCTAATTATTTAAAAGCGTCAGAGACCGTTACCATAATCTCAGTATTCCCCTTGTACCTTCTTAGTATAGTAAATATAGTTGTGACAAAAAGAAAGACATCTGGCTTTTAAAAGAACTTTCTAGTGGGTTGAAAGGACTCTTCTGACATTCAAAGCCCGGGCATGCACAGGTAAGTATTAAAATTCCGGATCCGTCATTAGATCCAGTTAGTTTTTTTTTAACCAAATATTCTTGTGGTTTAAATTTGAATTCTGATCTGTGTTTACTAGCTTTACAGTAAACACATTTTGTCTGTGATTCCAACCGCTGCCCTGAACTTTCTCCAGATCTTAGCTGGAAAGCCGCGGAATTGTTTTAAACAGACTGTAAGCTGTAGTGACCCATTTTTAAGGTTATTAACTTTGCTTTGTTACTGCTTGGATTTTATGATCGGTGTTTGAATATTAGTTCCATTGCTAGCATCATTAAAGGCCTGCCATCCGCGATGAATTTAATTTGTAATGGCGCGGACCTCGCTTTTAATTCATGGAGCAGCAGTCCTAAAAAACAGACATTCAAGTGCTGTGAAGGGGTAGAGCTGCTGAACAGCAACCACGCCACGGGGGTTATGACCTTACACTGTATCTGACTCAGTTCCGCCTATCAGTCAGCAGAATGTGGCCCACTCGTCTATGCTGCTCCACGCGGGGCTGAGCCTGGTAAATTTAGAGCACAGCCTGCCCACACTGCCCACACTTAAAATACTTACTGTGCGTCATGAAGTCTGTTTCTTACCCCCGCCCAAATAAAAACGGCGGATTGAGAGTAAAGGAGTGGGTGGCTGGAAAACAAAAGGATCGAGTGATCCCTTGAGGTTCATTGGAAAATAAGTATAAAACCTTTTTCACAGTGAGTCGAGATTTAGTTGATGCTAGGAGAAACATCCCCCCTGACCCCCCCTCTCCCTTATAAAACTGCCTAAGATCAAATGTGTGTTTATGTTCAGGAATCGAACGCGCAACTCGCCTATTTGAACAGCTCAGTCTATTGATTTTGCAGCACAAACCCCATGAATTCTGGGCGTGCGTGTAAACCAATGTACAGCCTTTTTATGTGGCAGAGAGCGAGCGGGCGCCGTGGGGGATACCATTCTGTATGATTTGTTAGGTATTTGATTTTGTAGTTTCTGCGTGTCCTGGAGAAATGTTCGCGCCTTCCTCTCTCTGCATGTTCAGAAAGATGCGGTATGGCCGCTTCCGTATTTCTGTAAGCACTGCACTGTGCAAACTACTGTATTCGGGTTTCTGTGCACCGTGTCTACCAAGTGCACTGCCTTGCATGCCATTTTAAAGTTGTTTCTTACACTGCGGTAAAAGTTGCGGTCACTACTGAAAAACGAGTCTAATAGGGGAGAAGGGCAGAAAAACAAGGGAAAAAATATAGAGCTATTTGTAAAACAAAAAAAAATATTCTCTTAACGAAAATCCCTCTTTCTCTCTAGGTAGCCCGGTGCAATACTGGAGTGATATCAAATGTTTCGGAAGGCTGAGTTTAGCCTCCGGTCGAGGCCTGTATGATTGACAATTAAAATAATGATTTCTAGTGCTTTTCATCTCCAATGCTGAAATCAAACGAGAATTCAGTGGTGCTTCACGGCGGTGCTCGCGGAATTTGGGCTGCCAGAACATTTGACTCTTTTCATCACATCAATATCCTCAGCCTGGCTACTTACGGAAAAGCTGCAGCAGGAGCAGAAGCCGCGCGGGCTCCATTCTCAGTGGGCGCGCAGAGGTCAGCATCCCCGGCGTCGCCTCCTGGCCTTGTCCGACGCTGTGGACTTTCTTCCGAGAACCTGCAGCACGTGATCAGTGGGTTCAAAAGTCACCAAGGAGGCTAGATCAAACATTAAGCACGTCCAACACGATTCATTTATAGGAGACACAAAAAGTGCTTTTCTCTTAAAATTAAAGACGCACAGACGAAAAGTGAATGGTTTTCCTCTCGATGACTCTCCTGGCAAATGGAATTTCGACTGATTTAACAGGAAGCAAACCGTTTTAAAAGAGTGAGATCGGGTTTAAAGGCAAGTTGCTAGGAATGAAACCGAAACCTTCCATGGGGCGGGACTTCCGTCTTCGGAAGCCCGCGCACGCGCCCACGGAGAGAAGCAGTGCTGGTGACGCGGGGCTCCCATGCCCGAGGGAGAGCCCCGCGGAGGCTGCAAGAGTTTAGAATGGCGGTAAGTGGGGCTTGGTGGGGGGGCGCTTGTATGTATGCGGGGGCGACGGCCGGGGGGGCGCTTGTATGTATGCGGTGGCGGCGGCGGCGACGGGGGGGTGGTGTCTCTGTATGTGTGTGTGTGCGTGCGTGTGTGTAGGTGCGCTACTGTGTGTGTGCGGTGGGGGGAAGTAGGGGGGGTTCGCGCGTGTGTGTGTGTGCCTTCCTGCCTGCGTGTGCATGTGTGTATGTGTGTGTTCAGGGAATCTGTGGCAGGGGACGTGCACGGCGCCGGGCTGGGCGTGCGCGCCCACGAGGTCAAATCTCTGGCAGGAGAAGCGCGTGACAGTCTGCTGTCCACATTCCCCCAAAAGTGATAACATAAGTTGTCTCGCCCTAGACAGCAAAAGCTTTGCTTTTTGCTTTCGTCTAGGCGAGACCTAAAAAGGTCTGATCTCAACTATTGATTCACAGAACACGACTCACTGCTACTACCACCCCTGCATATTAAACTCATGAGATGTATAGTGCTCGACTATCAGCAAAATTAGGGTGCACTGATCACAAGGCAGGTCCAGGACTTCACTTACTTCAAGGGACAGGCCGAAGCCTTTGTGCACACTCTAGATTAGTGTGAGGCAATGGGCAATACCTAAGACTAGGATACCCGATTCTCGCAATCGAGCACTCGGGAAAACATGACTGCGCCATGCAGGTGACATTCCCATCCCAATAGGGCACATCCAATAGATGGAGCACAGAGAAAAGAGAGCTGCAGTGAAAAAGAATGCAGGAGTTGTGAGATTAGGCAGCTGAGTGCAGGTGTTTCTCAAGGAGTAGGTTCTTTAAGAGTAATTTAAACATTTTAAATGAATGAGCATTCTTGATATGAAGAGGGAGGGTGTTTCAGATTCTGGGACAAATTGATGAAGAAAAGTCTAAGACGTTTGGTCTTCTTAAAGTGGGTGATGGCGAGTGATGTTTTGCCTTTGCAATGGGATATGCATGTGCCTTCTGGTATAGTTTCTGAGACCTCTTCTGTATCAATGTGAGTTAAAATGTCAAAATATGAAGATAGTAATGCTGAAGTAAGTGTTTTATGATGTTACGTAATTTGCCTTTCTTTGCCAAATAATTTATTTAACCGTGCTGGATAATTTGGTACTCCATTACTGCATACATGGTGTGGGCCTGGCTATTGGATATGATAAAGATTTTTTAGGTCTATCCTAAAGGCAGCTTTATGTGTATTTTGTTTGTTTCATATTTTCCCCAAAAACATAATACATTTACGTACATATGATATGCACATACTTAACAGTGATTTTTTTCTCTCTGCTCCACAGAAAGCAGTGAAAGAGCATCGACAATGCCTGAACCAGCCAAGTCCGCGCCGGCTCCCAAGAAGGGCTCCAAGAAAGCGCTCTCCAAGCCGCCCAAGAAGGACGTGAAGAAGCGCAAGAGGAGCAGGAAGGAGAGCTATGACATCTAACACAAGAAACTGTGACTCCTTCCCCCTTGCTGAACTTTTACCTACTCACCCCGTCCTGGACTATGCCAGACCTCAAGAGGACTTCTAGATCTCTTTTTGACCATGGCCTCCCTCCCCCACCCGCCCCCGCACTACTCTGACATTCCCTGAGGACACATGACCTCTTTTTTGACTGCGGAGTCCGAGGATTATGTTCAATGCCCGGTGGAGCTGCTCGGTTCAGCTAATGAGGAGATCGGACTTGGTTCACCCCCTGACCATCACCTGCCCAGCCGGACCTTGGGCACGTTTTTCTCTCCTTATCCCTGTCTCGCCCACCCTCCCTCTCTACTGATCTCTCCTTCTCTCCTGTTATTGTGTCTCATATGTTTTGATGTTACATAACTTGTTATTATTGTTGTAACTTTGCTGACCTTATGTAAAGCGATCCGATACCTACGGGTCTAGCCAGCGCTATATAAAACTCTTTAAATAACAATGGCTTTTAGTCAGCCATCTTCATCCATAGGCCTGTTCAACTATCATTCTCATTTTGCCTTCACCCATCACAACACACAGCAGAAGACACTGAGCCAGCCCGCTTTATCCTTCAGATGTCTTGCACTGTGAATGATGGCATTTTGCCTGATCGCGCGCAGAAGGACATCTAAAAAGGAGTACACTTCAGAGCCAGGGCTGGTGCGCATGAGTGCTGTCACTCCTTTATTTTTAGGTCTGGCTTGACACCACATCTGTCACCTCCCTTTGTGTGATAAACCTAAACAAGAGCTTTCAGGAGTTCTATAGAGAGGGACTTTGGATCCACCGGCATGTTGGTGACCAGGAAGACATGTTTTAGTTGGGCAGGAGATGTGTGCACCTGTGTGACTACACGATTGCAGTGCCCCTGGCGGTTGTGAAGAGGCGGAATGGCATTTAAGTGGCCTTTAACACCTCCATCACCTTTTTGTGTCTGTGTGGCTTTCTAATCCAAAGGAGAACAAGAGTCTTACTCCACAAAAGGCAACATGTAAATACTTGAAAAGGAATGCTACATTGAAATGAACCTCAGTTGTTCATAATCCGCATTACACAGTGAGCAGGGCGATTTGCCACACTCATGACCATGTCAAAGAGATGGTACGGCACAGTGGCGTAGCTAGACCCATTGCTTAATTTGAGCCAGTGGTTTCCGGAGCCCGGCACCAGCACTTAATTGTCAGCACCAGCACTTTTGACAGTATGCCATTTGGTGGTGCTGTTTGTCCAATTTAGAGCCAAGCACAATAGTTTCTTATTAATTCAATATATATTAAAAATTACCAGTACCTGTCGCCAAAGCCACTCTTATAGCTTTGGGAGCCTGGAGTAATCAGAACTGTCCCACTTGTAGGAGACTAGGAGTGGTGATGGTTAGTGGTTGTGTTATTACTGTAATTTGAAGTGCTGACAGTGGCAATGGGCAGTGAAAGTGTGAGCGGCTTTGTGAAGAGAGCACTAGCGCTTATTTATTACAAATTAAGCACTGGCTAGAGCTAGACCCTACGCTGCCCGTGGCTGTCCCTGCTTGAGCCACCCGGCAGACTTCAGTTAAGGCAGGGGGATGCTGGCGATTCCTGCGTTCGTTTGCCACCCGCAAAGGCTGCAGGTAAGAGTGGGGTTGGGGCACCCAAAACTCTCGCCGCCCGGGTCAGACCACCCCCCCCTCCCCCAATTGCTACTCCACTGGTCCAGCAAGAAGGTCCACGAGTGACGCTACTCCACTTGAACTAGTGTCTTACTCGCTAAAAAGTTCAATATAAATGCCAGAAAAATGACATTACATTTAAATTAACCTGTGTTGTTTATGTTTTAAAGCTGACTAGTGAAATCATATTTGCGCTTATCAGTGCTCCTAGGTCGATTTTAAACTTGTTGGCCAACTTTCTTTTTTGTGAACATTCAGGTTTTTGTTTTTCAAAATCTGGTCACCCTCCTCTTAGACAGTGTCTACCTTAATCTTGTTTACATATTTCTAGAAAATCAATAGTGCTATCACTTTTTAGGTGCCAATCAGGTGACTGTGTACACCCTTCAGCAAAATAGTGCCATTTCAGTGTGTGTGGGCATCGAGGCGATGGAGTGCAAGAACAGACTTCCCGTCACCTTGTTTGCTCAACGCATAACCAGCCTCTATAACGCATAATATTTTGCCCACCTTTGAAATTATGTAACTTTTGCATATTTCGTAGGACAACACACCGTTTAAGATGCAACTATATCAAAAACCATGAATAAAGTTGTTTAGAGCAATGGGGAACATTTTGAAACTGTGGAATTCGAATAAAAGAAAAAGAATTATCTGTAAACTGAAGTTTGCTATACTACTTTATAGACCAGTGCTCAGTAAACATAATTTACATTAATGATTTTTTATCAATGTCTAATTTGGCCCTGGAACAATTCTAATGATGAGATGGAGCCTGACGCAATCCATGGTGGGTATCCTGCAGCCCAGAAAAAACGACAAATTAAGCAACATGGAAACCTTATGTCATTTCGTTTTTGTGATTTTAAAGACCCTCGCCCACTCCACTAGTGGCGTGCTTCATCATCGGGGCTCAGCCTGGCAACGTTTAAAGGTTTGCTGTTTTAAGACTATCCATGATGGCTGCCTCATGAGACATCTAATGCGCGCAGATTACTGGCCTGAGCGGGCAATAGTGACAAGCCAATGGTAAAAGCTATAACCCTGACTGGTTTATTGGGAAAAATGATGTCTGATGCCTTAGGTTTGATTCATGGGTAAGATCTGTTCATTATGAAAAGCTACCCGAATGCCAGTAGGCCTGACTACTGATTATGAAACCCCTGTTAAAGATAATAGCTTTTTAAGGGTGGATTGTTATTAAACTGTGTGAACGCCTGTAGACAGATGTTGTATTACATGGAATCTCATTGATTAATTTAGTAGGGTTTTGGTGTGGGTAGCCTTTGTGACAGACCCTATGGATAGAAGATTTGCAATGTTATCATCCTTGGTAGGCCATCCTAGGAGGCAAAGTGAGCTAAAGAATGATGATGGATTCAACCCAGATCTGTGACTGGGGGTGAGTGTTTGAAAAGTTTCAGCACTCCGTCCATCATCTCCTTGTGGTTGCTTTGTTCACCCTAAGTTGGCAGGGTATACCCAGACGTGGGTCCCTTGCTCACTTTGCCACTGGATTCAAGCTATCCTGGCTGATGACGGCTGAAAGTCCGATCCCGGTCCCAGGATGCATGTTTCCGGCCTGGGAAGACATGGCTTGGCAGTTCGGGCTGGACTGTTCCCATGGGGCACAGGGTCAAGACTGATTTGCATATAGCTGTGTCTGAACTGGGGAGGCAAAGTGAGCTAAAGAATGATGATGGATTCAACCCAGATCTGTGACTGGGGTCGAGTGATTGATAAGTTTCAGTACTCCGTCCATCATCTCCTTGTGTTTGCTTTGTTCGACCTAAGTTGGCAGGGTATACCCAGACGTGGGTCCCTTGCTCACTTTGACACTGGATTTAAGCTAGGCTGGTTAAAGAGGGCTGTTAGCCCGATACCGGTCCCAGGATGCTAGTTTCCGGTTCAGGGAAGACATGGCTTGGCAGTTCGGGCTGGACTGTTCTCATGGGGCACAGGGTCAAGACTGATTTGCATACAGCTGTGTCTGAACTGGGGTGGCAAAGAGCTAAAGAATGATGATGGATTCAACCCAGATCTGTGACTGGGTGCGCCGTCCATCATCTCCTTGTGTTAAATTTAGGTACCTGACAGGATATCAGGCCATTAAAAAATATGCAAGTCATCAATCACTCATGGGTTTCTATAGAGCAACTACTCACCCGTAAGGGCCTCAAGGTGCTGGGAGGGAAGGGTATACATCTCCGAGAAGTTCACAGTGATTTGAAGAGCCAGGTCTTTCAGGAACTTGGAGAGTGTAGGGGTCTGTCTGAGGTGGAGATGAGGGAGTTCCATGCCTTGGTCGTGAGTAGAGAGAAGGAGTGGCCTCCTCTTCTGGTCTTCTTGATGCGTGGTACCGTTGAACGGGAGAGCTGGGCTAGGCGGAGGGATCTTTGGGGGTGTGGAACGAGAGGTGGTGGTTCATGTAGGCGGGTCCGGTGTTGTGAAGGGCCATGTGGGTGTGGGTGAGAAGCTTGAAGAGGATTCTCTTCTCACCGGAGGGTTAGTGTAGTGTCCGTAGGTGTTGGCTGATGTGGTAGTGGCGCGGTAGGTTGAGTACCAGTCTGGCGGCAGCGTTTTGGATGTTCCGGAGTTTGCGGGTGTGGTTCCTGTTGATCCTGGTGTAGAGTGTGTGGCCGTAGTCCAGTTTGCTGCTGATGAGGGTGTGGGTGACTGTTTTTATGTGTTTAAGGGGGATCCAGTTGAAGGTCTTTCTGAGTAGGCAGAGGGTGTTGTAGCAGGAAGAGGTGATAGAGTTGATCTGGCGGTCCATTTTGAGTTCGGAGTCCAGGATGATTCAGAGGTTGCGTGTGTGGTCCGTGGGGTAGAGAGGGTTCCTGAGGGCGGGGGGGCACCAGGTGCCGTTGGCGTGTGGGACCATGATGAGCACCTCATTTTGTCCGTGATGAGTTGTAGGCAGCTGTTCTTCATCCACCTAGTGACTGCTTCCATTCCTTCTTGAAAGATGTGTTTGGATATGTGGGGTTCGTTGGATATTGAGAGGATGAGTTGGGTGTCATCTGCGTACGATACAATGTTGAGTCTGTGTGATCTGACGATGGATGCAAGCGGGGCCATGTGGACATTGAACATGGTGTGGCTGAGGGAGGGTCCTTGGGGAACTCAGCTGGTGGTCGGTGTAGGTTTCGGGAGGAAAGGAAGGAGTCTGATCCACTGAGTTCTGCCGGAGAGGAATGAGCAGATCCAGTTGAGGGCCTTGTTCCAGATTTCTGCTTTGTGGAGTCTGTGTGCTAGGGTATGGTGTGAGACTGTGTCGAAGGCAGCGAAGGGGTCCAGGAGGATGAGGGCCACAGTCTCTCCGCTGTCGGAGAGGGAGCTTATGTCATCTGTTGCAGCAAGAAGGGCAGTTTTGGTGCTGTGGTTCTTCCTGAGACCAGGATGTTCTTTCTCCTCATCTGCTGCTGAGATCATGCTCTGACCTTTTATAAACAAGAGGCATGTGAACTTGCCTAGAAGCCCACCCGTTGGACCCACCCCACATACACTAGCGGTATGCACCTTCTTCCGGCCCTTTTCCCAGAATGATGGACAGCTTACTCAAAGGACACCGGTGCCTCTCCAGCACGGTGGCAAAGTTAGACACACAAGGTCACTGGAGACGATTCTGGCCCTTTACGCAGCATATGTACCCACAGAGGCGCTTTGTGATAGTCCTGTCCTGCCATTGCTTTGCTTCCATCTATGACAGCATAAGCATGGGGCAATGGCTGAGCCCACTTCATTGCCCTCTGAAGAACTGTATTTTTGTTGGTTACATGTGTACATCCTCCAAATGAATGCTCTTCAGTGCTAGGGTGGTTGGATTCGGTCTGTAGTTTTCTATTTAATTTATTTATTTAGTGTTTTATAGAGCGCGAACCAGACCCGTGAGGGTATCAGAGCGCTTTACAGTAGCATCAGGTGGGATACAGAACAAAGGGGGGAGGAGAGCCCAGGGATAGGGAAACAAATAGAAACAGTACATGGTAAAACAAACAGTCATAATATCCGACTACTATAAGGGATAGGAGCAAAAACGATGCAATAAACTAGAAAAGCAGTCTCATCACCCTGAAGGATTGTTCAGAAGTGCAGGGTGGGTAACATAGGGGGAAGCAGCCAAGGAATAGTGCAGTTAACGATAGGTAAAGTCAGGTTGAGGGGGTGATTGTAGCTTGAGCTTTAGGAGAGGAATTTGCCCATTAGGAAAGTTTTGGCCTCCCTTTTGAAGTGAGCTTCTTCTAATGGAGGGTGGGAGTGAGTTCCATATTCTTGGGGCGGCTCCAGAGAAAGCCCGATTGTATGTTCTTTTTTTCTTGAAGCATGCAGGTTGGAGCAAAAGGGCTCTGGCGGACCGGGAGTTTCTGATTCCTTCGGATAACACAAGTTTCTGTGTGAGAAAAGCAGGGGACTTGGAATAGAGAGCCTCGTGGGTGATGCAAGCCAGTTTGAATTGAATTGTGGCCTCAAGAGGAAGCCAGTTCAGAGCTTTAAGGTGGGGTGAGATGTGGTCAAACTTCTTAGAGCCAGTTAGAAGTCTGGCGGCGGCGTTGAGGCAGGCTTTCAAGGGTGCCAGAGAGATCTTGGGTAGGCCTGCGAGGGTGGAGCAACCATATTCTAGTCGAGAGATGACTAAGGCCTGGATAGCCGATATTAGATCAGGGGGATCGAGGAAAAGTTTCAAGTTTTGTAGGTAGTTCAGGTGAAATCTGGCGGTTTTAGCCATCGCGTTGATATGGCCCCGCATGTTCAGGTTGCGGTCTAAGAAAATTCCAAGGGATTTAGCAGAGTGCACAATTCTGTTTCAAATCAGCCACACACATTTTTAATGTAAGAATGCTCTTACTTCTTCTAAGCAACATGTTTTCTTTTTTCTACTTTTTATATTTTATATGATGTTACATTTTCTTGTTGAATGTATGTGTGTTTTTTTAAGGATGAATAAGTGGGTGAATACAAGAATGAGTCAATGGGAGGATGAATGGCTGCATAGATAAGTGATAGAGTGCATGTGTGATGCTTGCTGGATACCCGCACTTTCATGTATAAGTCAGACCTATTGACATTGCAATACTTGTTTAGATGTTTGCAATGTTTTTTACAGGCAAAGTTTGTTTACACATAAAAACCTGGGAACCATGGCAGGGGCAGATATACTGGATTTGTGAATGCTTTCTTAAATCTCGAGTATTTGCATGCTATGCACAAATGGTCAGCAGACTTTCTGCCACCAAACTTCATTGTTGTGCTTTACATTTTCAGCTAGTTTTACCAATAGCTCTTCAGTGCCACCTTTTGGTACAGTCTGTATTTAACATCAAGCGCCATATATGTATAATTCAAAATTTCCAACATAAGAAAGGATTGGCAATCGGACAGCATTTAAAAACACAGAATACGCTCTTGGGGCGAGGTATATTAACATTAGGAATACTGATTTCCTAAGTGTGATTTTCTCCGAATTGTATTTGGAAATCGGTATTCCTAATGTTTTTAGTTTAGTTAGCGATTCCTGGTGGGTCGCAAATAGGCCTACCTCATGCATATTAATGAGGTAGGACGCAATTTGAGAACCAGTAGGACTTACAACCATCTGAGGGATTGTGGCCTGCTGAGATCAGCAGGCCACCATGTCTGTAATTGCTTTTTAATAAAGCAATCTTTTTTTTAATGCATCTGTCCTTAAAGACAACATAGATTTGTTTAAAAATAAACAAGCACTGGCGTTGCCAATAGGTCTCGTAGTAGGAAAGTTGGAGCTATTGGTTTTGTAAATGACAAAGCCCTTTATGTTTTTAAAATGAAAACAAAAATAAAAGGCATTGTTATTTGCAATTGTAATAGCTCCAACTTTCCTACTGCGAGACCTATTGTGAGGGGGGTGAGAGGGTGAGGGGGCGAGAGGGTGAGGGGGTGAGGGGGTGTGAAAGTGAGGGGGTGTGAGAGTGAGGGGTTGTGTGAGGGTGAGGGGGTATGTGGCGGTGTGAGGGTGAGGGGTGTGATGGTGAGGGGTGTGAGAGTGAGGGGGGTGTGTGAGGGGGTGTGGGTTCTGAGGGGGTGTGAGGGGGTGAGGGAGTGTGAGGGTGAGGTGTTGTGAGGGTGGGTGAGAGTGTATGTGAGGGTGAAAGGGTGTGTGAGGGTGAGAGGGTGGGTGAGAGGGTGGGTGAGGGTGAGGGGTCGTGTGAGGGTGAGGGTGTGTGAGGGTGAGGGGGTGTGAGGGTGTGAGCGAGGGGGTGTGAGGGGGTGAGCGAGGGGGTGAGTGAGGAATTGAGGTACAAAGACAGAAATATATGAGAAGTGCTGCTGGTCTATCAAAAGTAGGACAGAGACTCAGAGGAAGAACGAACGAGGTACATACATGCATACAAGACAACACACAAATATGTGGGAGAGAGAGAGACCAATGGATGAGGTGAAGGAAGGCACAGTAACTGAAGAAAGACAGCAACAGCCAGACTGGAAATCGGTAAAAGACCGTCAGAGGGGGAAGAAAACGACAGAGAAAAAAACACATACATGAAACAGAGAGAGAGGGATAGTTTGACTTGTGAAGACAGGGAAAGAATGAAGAGCTGCAGCAGTAACCAGGCAGAGAGGTGTGCTGAAGTGAAGCAAAGACACAGGGGGAGAAGAAGAGCAGAGAGAGGAGGTGCAGAGATAGTGAGAGACAGACAAACAGGAGGACAGAGGGGGTGGGACAGAAGTGCACAAAATAGATGGCATATAGGAGAGAGAGATGGCAAGAATGAGTGCAAGACCAGGCAGATGAACAGATAGAGAGGGGGGGATAAAGGCCGAGGGAGACACGCGATGAAGAGGAGAAGGAGAGAGACAATAACTAAAATGGAGAAGCGGCTACAGCTACAAGAAAGAGGAAAAGAAAGAGGAGTGTGATCGGATAGAGTGCGAGGGGGAGGGAAAAAGAGGAGACAGTACAGCGGGGTAGAGAGAGAATGGAGGGGACAGAAAAAGAAAGGGAAAGCGCGAGGGGTGGAGGAAGAAAGAGATCAGGGGCTAGAGACAGTGAGATGGTGTGACTGTGAGAAGGGTGACAAGCAGATAGAAAGAGACACAAGATAAGGAGACAGGGTGAGAGCGACAGCAAGAGGCAGAGAGTGACGTCACAGGTGGAGGGTGCGATAGAAAGTGAACGTTTGTGTATGGGAATGAGAGAGAGAGTGACAGAGAGAGAGAACCATCGAGTGCTGTAGTGAAAAGATAGGTGCCTGGACGCTTTGTATGTACATCCGTCTCATTACTAGTGCAAACACAAAAGTTTCACCTTTTTAAAGCACATGGATGGATGACAGCCAGCAACACATGATTGGGGGTAGGAGGAGTAGAGTGTGCGTGTGTGGGGGGGGACACGACGTGAAGGGTGGAAGCAACAGGGTTGACCAGAAGCTACACGGATGGCATGTGTGGAAAGGGAAGAAGCAGAGGGCCTCATGCCCAGTAGTCCGAACAAGAAGTGTGTGTGTCAGTCGAACACGTTTAAACAAGAAGGACTGGGCGAGAAGGGAGGGGGGGAATGGCAGCAGCAGATGAGCCTGATTAAAGCTGATGAAAAGGGAGGGGGAGGAGGGAGTGCGATGCGAGCAGCAGCAGGGAAGGGGCGGAGAGGAGGCTCTGATGGAGAGCGACGCAACCACGACCATACACAACATTGGTGGGCCACTTGCGAGATCAAAAGATGCTTTAAAGACGAGCAGCGAAATTGATTTATGCCCGGTTTCAGTAACATTCAGCTATTGCACCACTTAGGTGACAGGATAAAACAAGCAACACACCAAGCAGATGAGCACAAAGTAAAAGCGGCGCTGTTATTTAATAAAGGCCTACGGGCATGTTGTGTCAGAGGTGGGAGGTGTCTGGAAGCGGCACTGTTACTAAATAAATCAAGGAGCACAGGCATGCTGTGACGGAGGTGTGAGAGGTCTGGCAGGGAACAGATGGCCTGGCCGTGAAGCAGGGGGCGGGGCAGCGCTGGGGAAGCCTGTGGGAGGGTGATTGATGCCTTTGATGTGGGGAGGGAGGAGAGCCTTTTGCGAGCCTTGTGCAGGAGAAATGAACAGATGTCCGTGAGGTGTGGGAGGAGTGCCTGATGCGCGTGCTTGTTTGTTCACGTGATTCACGTGAACTGAAAGAAAACCGCGGCTGAAAGCCCTTGGTGGTTTGACGAGGATTTTGCCGACTTGAATTCTCGCTCCCTCAATGCGCTTGCGCGCATTGTAGGTCACGAGACCTAAAAAACGAAACTTACTTTCATTTTTTAAGAGCTGGCAGCGGTCCGTGGGACTACTGCCTGCTCATAAAAAATATTTGTTTTCCATTCTCAATGGGGACGGGACTTCTTCCCATTTGCAAGGTCCCAGGTCCGAGGTCGAGCGCCTTAGCCGTTAGGCCAACCCCTCTCCTTACCTTTGAACTTTCAGGCATCAGACTGGATTCGGAAATTTTTTCTTAGCAGTATCCCTGCTCGCCGGTAAATGGCATCGGGTGACTCCTCATGATTTCGTCAGCGTTGTGTTTATCATCATCATGACGTCCTCATCCTCAATATAATAGCCACTCTAGTGCACTGACGTTAGTTCTTTTCACCCCCCGCCAGCAAGCTCAGAGCCATAGAAGAAAGCTTACCCCCGGTCATTTTTTGACAGACTTTTTGTTGACTCCTTTTGGTTTGCTAGGGCTATCTAACAAGAAGAGCTCAGTGTTTAGCCGTGCAGCGCCTGTCACCACCCCATGTCGGTTACAGACCACCATCTGGAATGTCTCTGGTGACTGGAGTGCAACAACGACACAAAGTCATACTCCCATTTCCTGGGCCATGGCGCAGAAAGCTTTGAGGTAGCCGTCCCTAAAGCTAATCGCAGCCTGGTGCCTCAGAGGTCACCCAGTAGATCTTGATCCCGGTCCCGGTTGAGAGGAAGGTCCAAACACTGCTTCAGAGGTTCAAAGTCTTCTTCCTCCAAGTCGTTGCGGTCAGGTTAGAGGCACCACAAAAAGCACAAAAAGTTGAAGCGTGCTTCGACTTCGCCCCATCTGTCGTGTGACAAGAAGGTGGAACATCAGCGTTTGAGGCACTGATCTGCGGAGAGGGTGCCTGGTTCGGCTCCGAGTTTCCCTCGCTTTCTGGGGCAGGAGTGACCTCCGGCCAACTTAAAGAGTTCTGTGAAGCCGTGTGTGCCATATTTGTGTGGCCTGACCCTACCGGCGTGCCATCAGGCCCCGCAGGCTTGGATGAAGGAGTCCCCGTGGGTTCCGCACCTTCGACTCTACCCCCAGCCCCTTACTGGACCTGTTCACCGACTGGTGCCAGTTTCACCTCAACAGCGACCTTCCCCGGCGCTACGCCCGACACCGAGGTGCTCAACGTCACCAGCACCCACTGGCGGCACTTCCCCAATTGTCATTCCGGATGACACAGAGCCAGTCGGGCTTCCACTTACACCAAGACCGGCGCCGATGGAGCCGTACGGCTCCATGCCATTCAACCCATCCATATCTTGAAGGGTTAAAAATGGATGAGGAGAATTGTGAGGGAAGCAGGATCCTTTAGAAATCCCACAACCTCAAGACTAAGGGTGGGCGGCCAGCTACGCTCCGTGCACGGAGTGCACGTAGTGCCGTCTCCTACGCATTTTGCGTAGCGGGCGTAGCCAGGCGGCACTACGCGCGCTCCGCAGACGGTGCGTAGCCGGCCGCCACCCGCCTCCCTCCCGCCCTCCCTAAATATTTTAATAAAATGAGAGAAAGCTTTTAAAAACATGAGAAATGCGCATGCGCGGGCACCAGCGCATGCGCATTAGTATCTGAAATGGCGGCGGCGCGAATCCAGGGACGGCGAGAGGGAGCCCCGGGGACGCGGCGGACAAGGTAAGTGTTTTTAAAAGCTTCCTATCCTTTTATTTAAATATTTAGGGAGGGCGGGAGGGAGGCGGGCGGCGCGTAGTGGGGCTACGCGGAGTGCGCGGGTGGGCGTAGTTTTGCGCCCACTTCGCGTAGCTCCGCGGAGCCCCACTCCGCACACTACGCCCAGGGTTACTCAAGACATGGACTATTATGAGGAACTGGATGATGCCAGTGGCCTGGACACCTCCCCGGATTCTGGCATGCTGTCTCCCCCTAATCTGGCTACAGAGGAGGAGGCATCATTTGCTATGGCGGTGCGTAGGGCTGCAGAGGTCTTGGACCTGCAGCTTCCTATGGTGGCAGTCAAGACTAACGTCTCGGAACCCTTGCTGTCTTTCAGTGAGGCCTTGACGGATGTTCTTCTGGACACCTGGTACAAGCCCAGCACAGGGGCTCCTGTGAACAGAACGATTGCCCGCCATCGTCAACCCAGCTTTTCTAACCACCCACCCCACAAAGCTTGGTGGTTCAAGCTTCCACTTCCCCTGGAGCGTTCCCTGCCTTGCACCTGGACAGGGTATCAAAAACACTGGAAAGCTTTGGGAAGAAATTGTTCTCTTCTGCCAGTCTAGCATTGCGGTCGGTGAACATCGCATGCCTTTTGGGCGGTGATTCCCATTCGATATGGCACAAGGTTGCTAAGGTGTTGCCCAGACTCTCTGAGGAGGACCAGGTTCTGCTCTCCCAAGCTATTTCAGATGGGAGAGATGCAGCAAAGTTTGCCATCCGCTGTGGCTTGGACACAAAAGACTCGCTAGGCAGAGTGATTTCCACGACAGTGGCCGTACTTCGCCATGACTGGCTGAGGACGTTTGTTTTTTCAGGGGATGCCCAGGCTAATCTTATGTTTTTTAATACAAATTCTTAGAGTTATATGTGTAACTAGACCTCTTGTGATGAAAACGGCTGTTTTGTACTCACTATTTACACATTTTTTATATATATTTCCTGTTTAAGTCATTGAGGTCGGCATCGAGCACAGTTTTGTCGTTTTCTGCCCAGCTCAAGATGGCGCTGCCTCTGGTGGGCTGTTTGTCCATCCTCCATTTCTATTGTTATTTTTATCGATCGTGCTCGCCGTTACACCGGCTTCATGCACGTGGATATGAGTTGGCGTCTTTGTAATGAACATGCGGTGAGTTTTGCTTCTGTTTTCCAATCACGGAATGTAATATTAAATGAGTATCATGACCGAGCTCGTCTAGTTCAGCAAAGCGGATCTGAGTGCCTTTAGTCTAATTTGTGTTTTAGCGTCTTAAATGCACACTATAACCGAGTGTTTCTGGTCATGTCAAACAGACGACTTTGATAATTTCTTTTATCTGCGCCTTAAAAATCGTAAACGTCTGGACTATGCACGTGAAATTAATATATTTGGTGCAAGTTCTAATAGAGTCGATGTATGTTGCAATATAATAGTTGCCTTACTTGCACAACTAGACTTACTCGGTGCTCTAACCATTGGGCGCAGTATAATAATTAAATTATGTGACTTTTTTGGCAGTCTGACACTGTCCTTATGAATTTTCTGTATACTTTTTTAACAGCGCAAAAACGTTGTGTTGGTGATTAATTTCCTAAATCACCACGGCGGTCACTAATTGGCCCTCTTAAGGTTTTTTGAGGATCCCTACATTATGCTATCAAGTAGCAAGGCTCCACCGTGCAGTGATTTATTTCTAGTTCGGTAGGTATAATTACATTCAGGTTACACTTGGTTGCCTCAGGTCTTTCGGTGCAGCTTATGTGACCTGTTTCTTGTGGCATTTCCAGATATTGAATACCGATGCTGGAGGACCTGAATGTCTATCGGTCTATGCCTTTTATACATTTTTATATAGAAGGTAAATACGCCTTCCTGATTTTACATACACTGGTGCTAGGATCTTTTTTCGTTTTTTCACTTTGTGGTGGGGATTAAGGTCAGAAACCCTTTTCTAAACTCTTTTCACTGGGAATTCCTTACCTGCACTCAGCCGCCCTTTTCTTCATGAGAAGCCTACTCTGACTTTTGTGTATCAATTAATTGTAGTATTATTGTTAAAGTTATATATTTCTTATTGCACAGATCTCTTGTCCAAGAATACTTGTTGAGTCCTGAAGATGACCGGTAAATAACGTATTGGTCGAAACGCCGTCGACGCTTTCCTGTGGCTAAAATTATTATAAGGACACAGTATTTATGTTTATGGTGTTCCTTTTTTTGTTCTGTGATATGTATTGTTGTTGCCACTTGTCTGGTTTATATGTATTGCTTTTTTTGTATACCAGCGTTTTTCTTGTATGAGACTATTTATATAAAACAAATTTCTTATTAAATGGGAAATTAAATAAATATATAATTTTTGATACTATTGGGCTTCTCTGACTACTATAATGGATACTTTTCAGATGTTTTAACAATTTTTCTTTTTCCCTGAGCCTTTTGTTTGATATAATTAGTATTTGTCCCGGGTTCGGGGTTTGTGGACAGCCCCTGTGGTTGTTAATCAGGCTAATCTTATGAGCATGCCCTTTGATGGCTCCCGTCTCTTCAGAGACAGAACAGATGCAGCGCTTGAGCGTTTTAAGGACTCGCGGGTTACAGCCAAGTCCTTGGGGCTCACCACAAGATCCCAGCCTGCGTCTGCTTTTCGCTCCTTTTGTAGCTACGGAAGGGGCTAACAACCGCGCCAACCCTATTCCAGCTAGAGGGCATTGCAAGTTCCGCATTCTCTGCGGGGCTATGGACATGGTTCACACTGACCCCAAGGGTGGGGAGGCCAGAAGCTGAGCCAAGCCACAATCCCCTCCTCCAACGCAAAACCCTCCTAGTCCGATCCCCCAGGAGCATTCACATCCAGTTGATGGCAGAATACGCCATCATCTCCACCACTGGTGCTACATCACCTCGGACAGGCGGGTGGCTACTCCCTCCCCTTTGGGACTACCTCTCCATTCATACCTCCAGTTAACGATCGGCTGACAGAGGATCACCTTGCCCTACTCTACGAGGCGTCAAAACTCTCTTGGCCAAGGGAGCTATAGAGAGGGTTCCAAGGCCAGAAATAGACTGTGGCTGTTATTCCCGCAATTTTCTGGTTCCAAGGAAGGACGGAGGCCTTTGTGCTATCTTCGACCTCAGAGCCCTCTACTACTTCCTCAACAAAGAGAAGTTCAAGATGCTCACCATTGCTCAGATCCTGTCTGCCCTGGACCCAGGAGACTGGATGGTAGCGCTGGACTTGTAGGACACCTGTTTTCATATTCCCGTCCTGCCGGCCCATCATCCCTACCTGCAGTTTACGGTGTGCCACGAGCACTTTCAGTTTGTGGCGCTCCCCTTAGGTCTCACCAGTGCCCCTCGGATGTTCACCAAGGTGATGGCGTAGTCGCAACCCATCTGCGGAGATCAGGGGTTCCAGTCATCTCCTATCTTGACGATTGGTTGTTGAAGGTGGGCTCATCCCAAGCAGTTGTCTCCCAGCTCCAGACATGGCGAACCTACTGCCCTTGCTGGGGTTCACTATCAACATGCGAAGTTACACCTGACTCCCTCTCTGACGCTCCCTTGTCAGAGCGGTTCTGGACGTGGTGCAGTTTCAGGCCTATCCTCCCAAACGGCGAGTCCAGGATATTCAGGCTATGATACCTATGTTTCAGCCTCTATCCTGGATTTCGGTGAGAATGACTCTGCGGTTGTTGGGCCTCATGGACCATGCCAGATGGCACAAGCGGGCTCTGCAGTGGGACCTGAAGTTCCTCAGCATCGGGGAAATCTCACTAACCAGGTATAAGACATCGGAGGGCACTGCAAAAGACCTGCAGTGGTGGCTAACAAACCCAGCAGACCCTTCCCCCTTCGCCACCCAGATCCCACAGTAGTGATGGATGTGTCTCTTCTGAGATGGGGCGGCCATCTGGGGGAGCTGGGGATCAGAGGACTCTGGTCTCCGGTGGAAGCCAGGCTCCATATCAACCTGTTGGAGCTTCTTGTGATCTGATTAGCACTGAAAGCCTTTTTACCATTCATCAACAGAAGGCTAGTTCAGTTGTTCACGGACAACACTACCGCCATGTGGTACTGTAACAAACACGGTGCTTTGGGGTTGTGAACCCTCTGTTAAAAGGCCCTGCGTCTATGGACTTGGCTGGAACAACAGGGCATTTCCTTGGTGGTTCAACATCTGGTTGGTTCTCAGAATGCCAGAGCGGACAAACTCAGCCGATGGTGCCTTGTGGATCAGGAGTTGTGACTCCATCCGGAGGTGGTGCAAGGACTCTTTCAGCAATGGGGAGAGCCTTGGTTAGATCTGTTTGCCTCTGAAGAGAACATGCAATATCAGTAGTTTTGCGCGTTGGCGTTTCCAAGGCGGCTCTCTCTCGGTTACGCTTTTCATCACGAGTGGAGCTCAGAACTCCTGTACGTCTTTCCACCCATACCACTCCTGCCCAGATTCCTCAAGAAGATCAGGAGCGACCGGGCACAAGTTGTTCTTGTGGCTTCGGACTGGGTATGGAGAGCCTGGTATCCCGAGCTTTGGGCAATGAGCATCGATCTTCCAATTAAGCTGCCCTTTTGGGATGATCTTTTGTCGCAGCAGGGGAGTGTCCTTCACCCCAACCCGTCCACTCTCCGCATCCTTACATGGAGATTGAGCGGCGACAGCGGCCAGCTTTTGACCTTCCTCTCGAAATCTACAAAGTTATCCTGGCACCCAGGCATCCCTTCTCAAAATTGGTATACGCTTGCCGAAGGAACAAATTTTGTAAATATTGTACAGAAAGTTTTATTGACCCCTTATCTGCTTTTCTGTCAGATGTTCTCCTGTTTATCCTTTCGTTGGCCTAGCAGGGCTCTGCTCTGGCCGCTCTGAAGGGCTACCTTTCAGCCCTCTCAGCTTTTCTTCGGCAGCCGGATCAGTCTTCACTTTTTAAATCCCCTCTTGTGCACAGATTTTTTAAGGGGTTAACCCCCTTGTTTCCCCCTTTTCCCCCTTTTCCTTTTATTATGCCAGAGTGGGACCTTAGTTTGGTCCTTACCTTCTTGATGTGTGCACTGTTTGAGCCGCTGCACACCTGCCCTCTACTGTTGCTCACTATCAAAACATCCTTTTTGGTGGCAATCCCCTCTGCCAGGAGTCACAGCCTCCTTACCTGATCATCTTCCGGACAAGCTGTTACCCTGGACTAGGGCATCTTTTCTGCCTAAGGTGGTACGCCCTTCCATCTGGGACAATCTTTTACTCTGCCCACTTTCTATGCACCTCCGCACCCTTCTAAAGAAGAGGAGAGTCTTCACCTTCTGGACCCAAAAAGAGCGTTATCATTCTACCTTGATCGCACCAAAAAGTTTGGGGTGGATGACCAACTCTTTATAGGATACATGGGAGCAAAGAAGGGACATGCTGTTCAAAAGAGGACCATTTTACTGTAGGTTATCCTCTGTATCAAAATATATTACACCTTGGCAAAGAAACAGCTTCCTGAAGGCCTAAGGGCCCATTCCACTAGGGTGAAAGCAGCTACCAGGGCACTCCAGCATAATGTCCCTATTGCTGATATCTGCCAGGCCGCCACGTGGGCATCTCTGCATACGTTCACCAGACACTATTGCCTGGATTCTCAAGTTCCCAGGGAGAGCCTGTTTGGCCACTTTGTCTTACAGGATTTCTCAGTTTGAAACCTTTCCGCAGTCCCACTTCTGGAGAAGGCATTGCCTGGGGATCTGTACAAAGGTAAGGAATCTGTGGCTAGATGTCTATATCAGATGGACAAGTTACTTACCTTCGCAAACGCCTTAATTGGTAGATACCTAATCTAGCCTCAGATTCCTTACTGACCCACCCATCCGCCCCACAATGCGGAATTTTTTTTAGGGGCAGTACTGTTCCCTTTTAGGGCCCTAGTTATCTTTTTAACAAACCATGGTCAGTTACTTCATGGCTCTGCGCTTCTGGCGTGGAAAGTCGTGAAAATTACTGACGTCAGCGCGCCAGAGTTGCGATTATATTGACAACGCAGACATCACAGCGACAATGAACACGATGCCGACTATGTCATGCAGAGTCGACTGACGCCATCTACCGGCACGTTGGGGTGCTGCTAAGAAAATAAATCAGATTCAGTCTGAAGCCTGTCTCTACCAAATAAAGCGTTACCGAAGGTAAGCACTTGTCCTTTGCAACCGTACTAAGGTTGCATAACATTCATACATCCCATTCAGATTCGGTATTTGGAAGGGATAACTTAGACATGCCCCTTCCAAATACCAAATCGGAAACACAAATTGCAATTCAGTAACTTGTTATCAAACCAGAATTTGTGTTTTGCACATATGCAAAACCATTTTTGCGGTTTAAAACGACCCGATCGGCCGTTTCTGACTTCAAAAATGCTTAGTACATATGGCCCATGGTTCCTTTCATGGAGAAGCCAGGCCTGAGTAGACTTCGTGGCCAAAGCCTCTCCCCTTCTGCAGGCCTACAGATGTTGACACCCCAACCAAATAGGTCATCAGAACGCTATGACTCCAGTCAAGGCATACCCCAGAACCATAAGGAGCGCCTATGTTCTGAAACAAGTATTGGCACAGCCAGTAGACCTCGCAAATGCAAAAGCTTATTGGCTTTGCAATGTCTTTCACCCATGTCATGCTGCTGAAAAAACATGGCTAAAAGACATTGGCAAAGCCAATAGCTTTCGCACCTTTTGGGTTTGCCAATGCTTGTTAAAATTACTCTGAAGTGTATTCGGTGTGGGAGTGGAGAGTCCACATGGAGTCTGCACCAGCCGTGCCCTGTGCGTTCCCTGCTCTGAACCTTTAGTCCCGGGCATTGCTTACATTTCACGCGCTGTACCCAACCGCTTAGCAGGAACAGGTGTCGCAGCTTTCCTGCACTGAGGATACTTGAATGCATGTGCCACTTTTTGGCCCTAGCAGTTGTCAGACGCCAAAAAGAAACAGGAACTTGGAGTGAACTAACAGAACGCTAACCGAACATCGTTTTCAATGTGTGCGTTTTCTTTTTAACAGTGCTTTACTGAAAATAGTTTTGATTTCATAGAGTTAAAAAGTTGTGTACGCATTCTGGAAGCAGTGTACGAAAACTGGGTGCCTGACTAGACTAAGCAAAACTGACTGATTGGAAAAAAATTCGACTGACATGCTATACCATTAAACTGCAATGCTTCATGGTTAAACTGTGTAAAACAAGGGCAGATTGGAAGAACGCCTGTTTTCACAGTGCTTACAGCTTGAACAGTTTGTTATTGAGCGTTAGCAAGAGAGAGAAAAAAAAGAATAAACAGAGTGAAAGATAGAGCAATCAAGGTCAGACTGGAAGAGCGAGGTGGAATTAGGAATGAGAATGAGGTAGGCATGAAGTAGAGGTGTATCGTGCAGGTGAAGGAGGAGTGCGAGGTGAGCGGTAATTATGAAGAGAGGTGTTTTGAGAGAGGGGTAAAACAGTTGTTGTAATGGGGGTGTCTGAGATCTCAAATGTTCCGGATGCTTGTGTGCATAATTTATCCAGGTCATAGTGCCAATATTTGCAACACACCCCATCCGCAAACACAGCAATCTATATAAATAAAAATGTAAATGTTCGTTTGTTCAAAATCGCAAATCTCCGAAAGTTTTTCCCCGATTGCTTAGAAATTTTCACACAACGTTCTATTCGAATACGTGCGTGTCGAATACGCGCATGTTTTTAATCGAAAGCCAGAACAGACAAATAAAAATGTCAATGTTTGTTGGTTCAAAATCTTAAATCTCTGAAAGTTACGTAGAATTCGAATACGCGCTTGTTTTTAAATACACAACGTTGGATTCGAAATGCCTCGCAAAATTAGGATGTAGAACTCGCGGAGCGGAAGCAGTGTGACGACTAATTGCAAATCAAACTAAGGAAGAACGGGCATCAACTAACAAGTGAAACAGACAAAGAATGGCTAAAATACATGCCGAGGAAGCAGCAGAACGACGTGCAGCTCTGCTTGTTTCTAAATATTGACCCATTGGTTCTCCGATTTTTTTTAATGTAATCTATGAGTGTTGACCTACTGTTTTTATGTTCAGAAGGCATTGAATTCCACTGTCGGTCCTGCACCTACTCCTCAAACACCCCAGAAGCAGATATCCAAGTAACCCCCCTTCTCCTCCCAGATCTTGAACGTCTTAAAATAAAATGCCCATGGTCTAGGAGATGGAACTGCTCCCTGCCATGGAAGTGTGTTGCTTGCAATCTTCTAGCTCAGTGTCTTCCAGTTTACTTGTGTTATTCATGAACTGGAATGTTTTCCTATGCATCAGCATGCTGTCTTCCTGCTCCTTTAGAGGCAGGTGCACCTACAGAGATGCAACAAAAATAAAATAATGCATGAAACACATATAGAACAGTCACAGCAAACAGAGGGTGCTTTGTGTGAATATTAAGCTTAGAACATTTGACCACGTTCATGCTCATATATTTTACATTGTGTATTTTACATATGTGTGCATTAACTAGCATAAGTTACAATGCTGTTTCTTGTTAGGATTTATAAAGTTCCACATGGTCACATCAGGAAGAAACAACTGGCATACATGGCATGAATAATACAGAATGAACACTAGGAAAATATAGCATAAGTAGAACTGGATAGGCAAGTGGAGATATTGGGAGGACGGTGATGCTGGAATTGAGACTCGGATTAAGAAGGGTGTGATGGGGAAATTTCGGAGGTATGGGGGGTATGGGGGTAGATAGAATAATAATTTATGGCTTGGCAATGAATCACAGATTTGTAATACTAAAAGGCATAAAAATTGAAAGAGAAATCATTAGGTCATGCTGATGTGATTCCTACTTTATGTGTATAGTAGATAATGTCTGTTATACCATACAAAATGGCAATAAAGATATATATTTTTAAATGAATAATACAAAATGCAATATTTTCATTAAAAAGAATAACATTGAAGCTAAACAAATAGAAAACGAAAACTAAATAAGAATGGTAAATTATTTCAACTTTAAAGATTTTTGAAACTCTGTTTCTATATTTTCAAGACGGGTTCAAAAGATCTGTATGTATGTATATGGTATTTCTATAGCACAAACCTAGCCAAAAAACAGGGAAGCGCTGTACATGGTCAAAAGCACGCATTTACTCAACAACTAAGAGAAGAGAAAGCTTGTTTGTGGATGGTTAATGCATTATAATGTAGTGTTCTTTACAGAGGTGATTCGTCAACTAAACTAAATTGGAGCAGTGTTGTGGCAGTCCTGATAGATTTGGGAATGCTGTTCCAGTTCCAGGGTGTATGGATGGAGAAGGCCTGCTACCTTGTTTTTTTCCTTTTTTTACACTTCTTAATATACATTCTGATGTTATTTCCAAATGAGGTCGCACACCGCTCGTCCCATCAGTGTGTGACCCCGGAGCATGATGGTCGATGTAGTAGGTATCAGCGGGTGCGCTTTTACCCGAGTCTTGAATCTTGAGGGTATTCACTGATGTGCTTGCCATCCCTGGACACGTGTTTCGCGTTCATTAACGCTCGTCAGTAGGGATTAGGCGTGTGCACAGGGTTGCTGCATTGGCTGTAGAAAATATTTGTAGGTCCAGATGCCTCTTATTGCACGCAGGTGCGGAATCTCAAGGTCGTCACCGTCACCGGCTCAAGGGAGCCTGTATAAATAGTATTTCCAAATGATGTCGCACACCGCGGTGTGCGACCTCATTTGGAAATACATTCTTTAGTTATCCTGTCCCAATGTGCCGGGATCAACCAAAGATTGTGAGCTTACATGCAAGAAAAGCGAGGGATATCAGAGCGGGTGTGGGCTAGCAAAGAGAGTCAATGGAATTGCAGCAGGGAACTGAGGTGATGTGATCATATTTCATCATGCTCTGGATGAGGCGTGCTGCAGCAAGCAGGAAGCCACTAAGGGATGCTAGTTTGTCTTGGAGGCCATGCACAGGGGTACTATCCAGATGTGAGACTGCGAGGGCTTGAACTGCACTTCTGAAATCTCTTTCTGGAGGAAGTGGTTTGACTTTCTTTAGAGGATAGAACTGGTAGGATGCTGTCTTTGTCTTTTTTTACAATATTTTCCTCGAAGTTGAAGTTGGTGTCCTGGGTGAATCCAAGTGACTGACTTTCGGTGAAAGTTGTGGTTCGAAGCCATCAAGGTTCTTGCCATTGAGCCAGTTTGCACTGTATCTCATTTATTGTTCTATGCAAAAAACAGTAATTCTGTCTTGGTTGGACTGAGCTTCAGGTAGGTGTTGAACATCGTGTGCTGAATGCTCTGTAAGAAGTGGTTGAGGCTTTGGATGTCTTACGCAGAGGAGACTTTCACGTAGTGTGTATTTGGCATATTGGTGAATCTTGATGTTGTTACCTGTGAGTAGAGCAATAAGTGGCTCCATCTATAGGTTGAAGATAACAGGAGACAGTATGGAGCCCTGTTGACTCAAAAAGTAATAGGGATCTTTTGTGACCTGGAGGTGCTCTTGTAAACAAACGGGTGTCAGTTTGAAAGGTAGAAGGAGAACCAGGAAAGGAAATTTCCATTAATGGTATTCAACTCTCCTGAGGTGCGTATGGGTGCGGGATGGTCTACTGTGTCGAAGGCAGCTGAGAGGTTCAGCAATATTAGGACACTGGGGTCATCTTCATCTGTAGTCAAGAGGATATTGTCTATGGTGTGTAAGGTGGCGATGTACACATTGCTCTGTTAGAACAAGTAATAATACTCGTGCAGTCGTGCACTGTTCACTTGGTGTTGTACACCTAAACCTATTAATAACTTGACCACAATAGTTCAATTTGTATTGTTCGGTTTATCTGTCATTATCTATTCATCATGACAATCAAAAACTTAATACATTCATTATTGTCCTTGTTGGTCAATCGCAAATCAATACTCAAAATAATAATCATTGATGATCATTGTACATTATTCGTTATTCACAAATTTACAGATTCAACATCAATTCAACAAATTTACAGTGCATGCCCAATGCATTTCGGTACCAGCCTGGTACCTTCTTCAGGGGCCAATCTGTGAAAATAAATGAATAGAATGTGTTTATAAATTCAATTGGTATGCCCATGGTTGTCTATAGTATTGTATTCTTAATTAATGTGCTTGTCCAGTGTGTATATGTCATACCTGTATGAAGTGATGGATTGCTCTGAAATCCAAAAGAAAAAATATCAAATAATTGCTCATGGAATCCCTATTACAAGAAAACTAGGGATGATCTCAGTAATTGTATTAATGCTATTAGCTTACCTAAATCGTCACAGTCTAATGTGTTGGTAAACTGTAAGAAACACAAAATGCCAGCCATTGTCAATTCATAAATGCCTTCAACGCACATAATGTCCAATTGTCAAAACTATCAATGTGAAAACGCGTCATACCTGATTATGCTGTACAAAGAACTGTTGCTCTGTTTAGAAAAAAATTCACAATCACTAAACGATAAGTCGAAGCGCCAAACGCACTACTTTTGCCAATTAGTCCAGAAAGCCACGTACCTTTAAGCATCTAACTCCGTCGGTTTCCTAAAAACGAACAGAAACCCGAACGTGAGTTTAAAAAGCTGACTGGAAATGCAAACTCAAAGATAATTCATTCTTAATCACGACCCGACAATCTTCCACATACCTCTGTAAAGATTTCTCCCGCCGCTGTAAAGTCACCACTGTCACGAAAACAAACTTTTCCACACCGCCATGGGCTGATGGAATATATGCGCAGTGAATGTTACAGAAATAAACGACGGACTGCTCCAGATGCGTCCGCTTTCTCTCACAAATTCATAGACGCCATCTTGAAACATATATAATCTGGCACTATCAAGGACTTTCTACATGTAAATAGACACAATATGCCTATATACTTGGAAAAATAAAAAACGGGAGCTGTTCTTCCATTACCAAAAAATTATCACTGTATTTCAGAAGAGTAGCGGGATAATGTAAAATAGTTTAAAACCTCGTGATGCTCGAACATGATGCTGTTAATCAATCTACGCTTGCGCCCTCTACCCTATCCATCCAATTCCCAAAAATAATAATAATCCTTGTATTTCATATGAGTTCCGCGGTAATGTACAAATTGCCGTGAAATAATTTAGATCCTCGTGTTGCTCAAACTGGATACTGTCATCAATCACCGCTTACTCCCTCTTCCCTGATATTATACGAACCCGCATCTTGTGGCTAGACTAGTGATATCAGATGCTGTACTCATGTTCTCGTAATGTGCAGATGCCTTTATATGTAGTGTATGGTGTGGAGCACCAGGTGTGCACGGTGCCAATATTTCATGAGTGTCATATGTGGTGATCGTATGGTTTGCACATGTTTCTATCCCCAGGTGGTCATAAATCTTTTGCATAGATGCATTAACAAGCACTTCATTATTCCATGTGATACATAAGCTGGTTATACTTCATACTCAGTGGCTATATTCGATTGAAATATTTGGCTCATAAATAATGCAGGCTACAGATAACTTAACCTAATCAGAGCTCTGACTGTATCATCTACCTATAGGTAACATGATAGATCAAACCTATCGTTAATGCCTACTGGTGCCATGGTCTAACGTTTTGATCCAATACGTTTCTCGTTGTAACAACTTTTGATGGTTATCAATTCCAGGTCAAATCATGACTTTCTCAATAATAAAAAAGCATAGCTGGGCAATCGTGTGGTTGGCTTCATTCCAATGTGTAGCTAGAGGTGATGACATGGCTTTATTGCGAATTCTGCATTTATGCTCAGAGATTCTGAGCTTTAGTTTACGTTCCGTTTTGCCGACATACTTCTTGCCGCATGGGCATTTTATGCCATAGACTACATTCAATGTATTACAGTCACTAGTGTGTAATAATTTAATCTGTTTCCCTGTAGTGGGGTGAGCAAATATATTCCCTGTCGTAACATTTTTGCAATGTATGCAATTCTGGCATCGCGTAGTCCCCTTGTGTGTCGAAATTGTTGACTCAACATTGGTCCATTTCAATAGTTGCCTCAAGTTCTTCCCTCTGGTGTAGGTGATAGAGCGCGCAGATCACCCGATTAATTATTTTACCATATACGTATCGGGTCCATAAAATTCAATTTATCATATTCATTTAATCGGGCGACCATGCACTCTACTACCAGTATCCCTTGTTCATTCCTATTTATTTCCAGAGTACCCGACTTACCAATCCACCGTTACGGGTACCTATTGATCACAATGGATCAGGGAGCTAGCTGTAAAAGAAAGGCAGACACCAAAATACTTATAATGTATATATTCTATTTGTACTTTATAATAACCACAAACTCAAGAAGTTTTGAAAACCTTTATCTAAAATTCTTCGATCTCGGAAAGCATGAGGTTTACAATGAACAAACAGTTGATAACCAAAATCATAAAGAGCACATATCCATAAAGGAAATAGATCAAGCCAACCATTTATGAGTCAACAGTAAGGTAAGAATAAGGAACATGCTAGGCAGATAATCCCAGAATTTTGACTTAGTAAGGAGAGACTAAAGAACGGGGAAGAATAAAGAGCATACTAGAAACTTCACAGTGAAATATTTCCCCATAAAGAGGAACTACAGGTAAGGTGCAAATAGACCGTACTAATAAACCGGTGCAATTACTTGAATCAACTAAAGTTGGGTAAAACAAAGGAACATCAGTATATCATGACCTGAAAAGGAAATGTACTCAAAGGATGGGGAAAAGTGGAACATGCTAGAATAACGACAATTTTATGTATGACTTGTTCATTCAGAGATGCGAAAAAGCATGGAAAATCAATTTGCAAGAGTATGACTTTATTAAAGCAAAAGAAAGGAAATATAGAAGGTGCAGAGTAGACTTTTCAGCACTATATTTACCTAAAGTGGTGTGAAGACCAACCCTGGCCACGGGTCAGTTAAGGACGGGAGGAACCCCAAGGAAAGACAGTCGCCAGTAGACCAGCAGGTGCAGAATGCACACCCCAGGACAGGACAGGAAACCCAGATTAGGATCAGGACAGGACCACCAAGGCACGATCCGCACCCGCAGTTCGGAAGCAACGCCTGCGCTCCACCCTCTCTGCAGCTATCAGTCAGAACCCCGATTGGGTTATCGATCTCCCCAGCAAAGTGCTCCGCCAGCACTTAAGGTTTCTTTAACAAAACCCTTGAGTCTATGGAAATTTCGGACAGAGTGCTCCGCAGCCCTCTGTATCAAGTCACCTATTGAGTGCGTTGGGTCAGTGACAGGTCAGCTATTCGGACAAGTCGGACAATTTCTCTAGCTAAACCTAGGCTAGTTATACTGTTTTCGGGTCAGTGTACCACCCCCCAAATGTTGCAAGTGTAAGAATTCGAATTTTCGATTGGTCCACAAGTAGGCCAGGTTAACACACCAACCACATTTCACCTTTACAAGTCTTCATTTACATATTCTGGGACCGCCTATTGAATATGGGGTTCCCATGAGCTGTTCTACAGAATACAATGGAATATATACAAATGTAGCTTTTGCAGTACAGTTCAGCTTCTTTCTGCTGGGTCGCAGGTCACTTTCTCAGGAGCATCTTAGCTGTGGCTGCCAGCTGGCCGAGTTCCACTGTTCAAGGTTTTCTTCCCTCTGCCAGGGTGACATGCGCAGTAGGGACTTCTAAGATGGGGTTTGCTTCCCTCCCAGGCCCATGATTTACGATACATGAAAAGTAAGCGAGAACAAATTAGAAATACAAAAAAAAATGAATACACTGTATACCATGAATAGCTACTCTATACCCCTTACTTTATTATAACTATTGTATTAGTGTTAGAGGCACACGACACAGTAGCGCAAAAGCAGCAGCGCAAGCTTCAGCATGTGAGAACACAAAGCAGCCATTTTAATGCTAGTGCGCAAGTGCAAAAGATTCCCACCAGAACTGCGAGTACGTCACGTCACGTGAGTGTGACTAACGCATGCACAGAAGAAACCCCCGCCAAGCAGCAGCCATTTTTAATGACAAGCGTTGTTAAGGTTAATACATACATAAGCAAGCATCTCTCGGATACCCCAAATGTCAGAATAAAAGGGAAATTAGTAAGACGAACAGGTTGAGTTATTTTATTATAGTTATTCGAGGTTCATGAGTACGAGCAAGTCGCGTAACGTGCAAAATCTTGCTCCATCAATCCCCTCTTTGATAATATTTACTATCATCACAAAACCAATAGAATCAGATGCCAACTTTCACAAGTTGCCCAACTCAATCTCTTCCAGCATTCGATTAAATTTTTCTTTCGTTTCTTTGTTAGGGTGAGAATTTTTCACCCTTTTATAAATTTGATTATTCATTTCCTCTAATTCAAGTTCATCCACACTCCGTTTCATGCCTCTCTTGTTCACAGTATATTTCTTTTGGTGCTTGCGACATTTGCAACAGACAAATATGAGGAATATGAAAAAACCTATTCCGGCAATTGGCATCAGTACCTTAAACAATAAACCCCTACCTAAATTGGCAAACCAATGACCTACAGCGGAGAGACCATCAGTAAGTCTTTTCCAGGCACTGTCAACCTCCAGTGGTTTGAGTTCCTTTTCCAAATTTGTAATGTTCCTTACATACCTTTGGATTCCCACACTTTTATAGGGTATGTAAGTGCAACAATGTTGCGCTTTCAACATTCTGCAGACTCCGCCCTCTTTTGCTAATAAGGTGTCAAGGGCAAGTCGGTTCTGTAAAACCATTGATCTGATTGCAACCATCAGGAAACCTCCAGCAGTGTCGGTAGATAACCGATCTACTACTGTTGACAGTTTGCAAATTTTGTTCGAGTTTAGAAACACTCCCACTGCAGGTATTATTGCACTAAAAATATCTCCTACAATCTCACCAGCAGTCTCTCTTTTAATGCGTACTACTTTGTTAGTTTCTTCAGCGCTTCCAGTGATTTTCCCCACATGGTTTATCTTCGGGAAGACAATACCAAAATAGCAACTCCCGTACCAATGGTCGGGTAATTTGAAGTAAGCCTTGTTCCCACAAATAAAATAAATTCCAGGAAACACCGGCTCTGTCCCATCTTTGAAACCCCACCCTCCAATTACTTTGTAATTATGCTCGCATTCACTGGAACCAATGAAAACATTGTTATAATAACTAGTCATTTCCCTTTTTAGACAGAGCTTCCCCTTCTTTTCGAAGTCAAGGAGCATAGCAGCACTTGCTCCACCATTTGAGGTGCTCCCTATATTTTCTGCCCATTTAGGAACTTTATGGTTCCTGTCTTTGGCTTTCTTTTGGAAACTCTCTCTTCTTTTCTCTACCATGTCCAGAAACTCCCTTTCCTTCTCATGTAAAGAACAGGTCAGGTTATTTTTATGTGCATCATCTATATTAATTTTTCCTACAGTTAGAAAATAATCACTCATGTATTTAGCTGCATCTCTAGTCGTATGTACAGGGTTCAGGTTTCTTCGAACAGGGAGTTCAGAAAATGTCACGTCAGAGTTTGAATAGTAATACTGTAAAGGTCCTCTTTTATAAAATAAACTAGTTAGTATACTACAGGAAATTCCATAAGTTAAGGGCAAGTGATGATAAGTGACGCCTTCAGCTACAGAAGTAGGTAGCTTTATGCAGACATAACAGTCGTCTATTTCCATAGTTTCTACTTAATGCAATAACAGGTTTGCGAAAACATTTAAATGCGTCTTGTTCTTAATCTTGTTAAAGTGTAATCCTTCCTCATCTGGTGCTTCTAAGTCTAATTGTCTTCGTTTTAGACTAAGTGGTTTGTCCAGCGAGTCTACTCTTCGTGGTGTCTTTCTAGTATGTGATTCTACAGTGTCGTCAGGTAAATTATTATTTGGGTACAGACTTGGGTTCTTGCTCATCATAGAAGGAAGTGTTATTGTTAGTCCTATCCAAAGGATCAGTACTATAGCTACACTACATAAACATACTTGGCAGCATGTTTTACAACAACTTTGTCTCGGTCTTCCATTCACATTTGAATCAGACATTTTCGCTCAAAAGAAGCTTTTCAACCCCTCTTTGTAACTTTGCACAGGTAGCTTACACTGGGCAATTTCAGGTTGGTTCGTCTTCTTCGGCAGACTGGTCAGTAGTCCGTTCTTCGTCACTTTCGTCACTTATCTCAAGATCCTCAAATTCCTCCAACACCAGGTAAGTCCATTCAGGATCCTGATACTTTTCGTTCAGTCTTTTTATTTGTCCACTTCTTCGCTTAGTGCTTTCTCCAGGTGGCTCTGTTTTATTGGAAGCTTGTTTCCTCTGCTCAAGCTTCTCTTCTACAGTTTTCAGTCGTAGTCTCAGTCTTTTGATGTATCTTGGTTCTGTATTTTTCTTCTTGAGTCTTTTAACTGGCACTGTTGTTGGGCTTTCGTCTAATGCTCTTTTATTTTCGTTTAGTTGTGGCACTTCTGCTTCTGTCTCCTTTTCACTTTCTATCTGACTAGTCCCAGGTCTTATTTCAGTTTCTTCTGCCTGGTTGCTAAGCTGGCCTTGTTCAGGTGTATGTATAAACAAAAGGAATCCTACCAGAGGAGAAGTGCTACCCAAGGGAGGTATGGGAGCACTCAGGGTTTTGTAAAATACCCCTCACACACCAAAAGGCCCCTTGGTGTCATGCTTCATCATCGGGGTCTTCTCACCCCTCTAACGGGATGCGGCGTGCTGCGACCTACGACTACGCGGGAGCACTTGTCAAATGACTATGTGTGGTGCGTGTGGTGCAAGTGAGTGGTAATGTGAGTGGTGGTGGGTAGTGAAGAGTTAAAGGTGTATACTGAATTTGACTTTTTGATGTTTCGTTTCCTGTATCCTGAACACATTCGTCTATTTCTACCTGGTCCTGTTCAAGCACTTCAAACCCTTGATTTTCTTCCGCTTGAACTTTCGCCCTAGTTTCTATCTGTCCCTTTTCAATCTCAGGAGTTCTTGGAGGTGTGTCGATACCCTGTTCTGTCCCTATCTGACCTTCCTCCTCATCAGATTTAACATGGATTTCTATGATCTGATTTTCTCCTATTCCTGTCTCTTCCTCACTATCCCACTCTCTGTCTGCATATGTCTGGCTTCTGGTTCTTATCGGATCAACAGTCAGGTCAATCACTGGGATGCATTCATTTTGACTGGTGCTCGGTTGTTCATCATCAGCTACTTCAGGACCCACGTCTGGAGACCCATCAGCTGCACAACATTCAGCATCAGTTCTCTCTTCTTCGGTTACCTTCTTCGTATGACTGGCATGGATCCACTTTGGTACTCCTGCACACTTCACCGCTGTCGTGGTCACCAGGATCACCTGTCTTGGCTTTCCCCACTTCGGTGCAAGGCAATTCGATCGAGTGTGTTTCTTGAGTACCACCCAATCGCCTGGAATCAATTTATGGATTGGAGTTGCTGGACTGGCGACGGCGTCTTCCCCAATCTGGTGAGAGATAGAACGCACTTGGTCACCCAGTTGCTTGCAGTACTCAAGTACCAAATCATCAGAAATGTTTATCAGTTTGTGTCCTGGGACCCATGCTTGTCTCATTACTCTTCCCATCAGGATCTCATGGGGACTCAGGCCTGTATTTCGGTCTGGAATACTTCGGATTCCCATCAGGACAAGAGGTAGAGCCTCTATCCAGTTCATGCCAGTAGATTCACACATCTTCCCTAATCTCGATTTGATAGTGCCATTCAGTTGTTCCACCACTCCAGAAGCCTCTGGACGATATGCACAGTGCAGTTTTTGTGTGATTTTGAATGCTTCACAGATCTGACCAATTATTTCATTCTGAAAATGCCCCCCTCTGTCTGATTCAATTGTGACTGGGACCCCGTACCTAGGTATTAGTTCTCGTAGTAACAACTTGGCTACAGTGATGGCATCATTCTTCTTGGCCGGGTAAGCCTCTACCCACTTTGAAAATAGGCAAACAATGACAAGGACATATCTCATTCCTCTACAAAGTGGTAACTGAATGAAGTCAATCTGCAATCTTGCAAAAGGACCTCCTGATTTCCCAATTTTTCCTATCTCAACTACTGTTTTCTTCCCAGCATTGTATTGATGACATGTCCGGCACCTCTGGCAGAGTGACTCTGCTACTTTCCTGAACTTCGGATTGAACCATGTTTGCTTAAAAACACGAACCATGGCATCCCTACCAATGTGGGTATTTCCATGTATTAATCTGGCCATAGGAGCAAGCAAACTGTTAGGCAACACAGGCATACCATCAGGGCAAACTATAACACCATCCTCGCTTCTCGGTTGACCACCAAGCTTTCTCCATTTTCCCTTTTCCTTCGGTCCTGCTGCACCTTGCAACTCTCTCAATTCCTCCCATGTGGGCACATCTTCAAACACCATAAGTTGGCAGCTGTTTCCATGCCCCCCCAATTTTATATTGACTGACATTTGATGTCTTGCACAATGTTGGGCTAGTTGGTCAGCATATTTATTACCTACTGTCACATTGTCATTGCCAGATTTGTGAGCAGCACATTTGACCACTGCCAATTCCTTTGGTAACTGGATTGCTTCCAGTAATTCCTGCACCACTTTCCCATTTCTGATAGGAGTACCTGAAGAAGTCAGGAACTCTCTTTGCAGCCACAATTGGCCGAAGTCATGCACAACTCCGTAACCATACTGACTGTCAGTGTATACGGTTACTCTTTTGTTTTTCCCAATTTTACAGGCTCTTGCCAATGCAATCAATTCGGCTACTTGTGCAGACTTTATTCCAAATAGATAAGATGCTTCTATAGCGCGTGATACTGTGACTACAGCATAGGCAGCACTTAGGCCTCCATTCTCATGTCTCAGACATGAACCATCTACAAACAGCTCATAATCTTCTATAGGCAAGGGCATTTCTTTGATATCTGGACGTGGTTTGGTACTAAACTCGGTCAGGTCAATGCAGTCATGCTCGACCTCTCCCTTTGCTTCTGCAATTAGTGAGTCTGGTAATAGAGTTGCTGGATTCAATATGTTACATCGAGTAATGTTTACATTTGCAGCACCTACAAGAATCCTCTCATATTTAGTCAGCCGACTAGGTGTGAGATACTGGGTTTTAGTTCTGGTCAGTAAGATTACAACTGCATGTGGAACATACACAGTTACAGGATGTCCCATAATGATGGATTCGCTCTGTTCAAGACTCATGCAAGTTGCAGCTACTGCTTTCAGACATCCGGGTAGTCCAGCAGCCACTGGATCCAGAGTAGCAGAAAAGTATGCTACTGGACGTCTAGTCAGACCATGCTCTTGGGTTAGGACTGACAATGCACAATTGTCTCTCGTATCACAAAACAGTGCAAATTCTTTCGAATAATCAGGCATTCCTAAAGCAGGGGCTGTACATAGGCATTCTCGTAATTTTGTGAATGCTATCATGCTTTCTTCATCCCATTCTACTGGGTCTTTCGCTCCTTTCCTTGTCATTTTTATCAATGGTTTTGCTCGGACTGCAAATCCCACAATCCATTGCCTGCAGTATCCTACAACTCCAAGGAACATTCTGATTTCTTTCGGAGTATTAGGTAACTGCATGTTTTGAATTATCCTAATTCTTTCTGAAGTAACTTTCCTAATACCCTTTTCTATCTGGTGCCCCAGATATTTTACTGAATTGGTACAGAACTGTAGTTTGTCAGGTGATACTTTGTGTCCTCCTTCACCTAGATGATTCAGTAAGGCAATGGTGTCATCAACACAGTATTTCTGACTCTTAGACGCCACCAAGAGGTCGTCTATATATTGCACCAAAACTGAGTTTCCAGGTAAGACTAAAGATTCAATGCACTTTTTCAAAATCTGATTAAAGATTGAGGGGCTTTCTGTATACCCCTGAGGGACGCGATTCCAAACGAACACGTGACTGTCGAATTCAAATGAGAAAATAAATTTGCTGTCTGGATGCAATGGGATCGAGAAGAATGCATGACACAAGTCAATTACAGTAAACCACTCAGCATTCCAGGGAATCTGATACAGGATCACTGCTGGGTTCGGAACAATAGGACAGCAAGGAACAACAATTTTGTTTACTTTTCGCAGGTCCTGCACTACCCTGTACTTACCACTAGGTTTCTTGATTCCAATTATGGGTGAGTTACATGGGCTACTCAACACTTCTTGTATAATATTTGCCTCTAGCAATCTTTTTATTTTGATGGCAACTCCTGCTTTCACTTCTGCACTCATTTTGTATGACTTAGTATTTGGGTAAACTGCGTTTTCCTTTAGGGCTATTTTGATCGGGTCAACATTTGCCATTAATCCTACATCCTTTCCAGTAAAGTCCCATACTTCTGGTTTCACGGTCTGTTGGAGTTCTTCAGGTAAGTCTTGTATTGTCAGTCGTTTAATTTCTGAGTCAGGTCTTATTAACATTAGTTTGTATATTCCATCTTCGTCTGGCGTTTGAATTTCGACACCCTTTGGTGTGCAAAAGATGGTACAGTTCATTTTACTCAACAAATCACGTCCTAATAAGTTTACAGGACTGGTATCACAGACAACAAATCTATGCCTTTCTTTGAAATTCCCTATTGTAATCTCCATGGGCTCGGTAACTGGGGTACTAATCAATTGATTAGATACGCCCACTACTTGGATTTCTTCTCCCGAGAGGGGTAGGTTTGGAACGTCTGCTGTTCTTACAGTAGAACGGGTAGCCCCAGTGTCCAACAGGAAGGTGACATCATTGCCTTCAACCTTTCCTTCAATGTATGGCCCTGACTGGTCTACCGGCAAGGAGGCGCCAAGTACGCACTCCTTGTCCTCCCCCCTCAGGCACCGTCAGTAAGGTTCATCACAGAGGAAAGTGTCATTCAACAGAAATTGCGAAGTTGCTGCATTTCTATCCTCCTTTCCTCCCCAAATTTCTATGTCTTCACCCTGCTGTGCTTTTCCCTTAAAATTCGGTCTAGGTGCTCGAGGCAATTGACTCGATTTTACCTGTTGCTGGGTCTTTCTTGGTTTTTCATTCTGCGTCTGTGGATTTAAATCAGTGGTTTGGGGGTTATTATTCTGCGCATATGGACACTCATCTCTCCAGTGCCCTATCTGTCCGCACCCATGACAGGGGAATTTCTTTTTGGCTTCTTCTCGACTCATTTTTACTCTGGGCTTCCCTCCACCCCCAGATCCTTGGTTTTGGGTATTATTATTTGCTTTACTTAACTGCTTTTCTTGTTGCTCAGCTAATTTTACTTGAGCCCACATGACTTTTTCTTTTAAGGCTTTTCGCTTTTCAGCCAACTCGTCTTCACAGTACTTTGCGTAACGCAAAACCTCATCAATCTTTTTTGACTGCCAACAGATTTTATTGTCTTTGATCCATTGTCAAATTTCAGGTCTTAAACCGTTTACGAACCTGTAAATGAAGTGGGTCATATCCTTCATTTCAATGTTATCTATGCCGCTGTACGTTTTGAACACCTGTAACAATCTTTCATAATAGGAATGCACAGTTTCGTCTCTATCCTGGGTAGTTCTATCTATTCGGGTCCAATCTGTCTCTTTTGCAGGCACTTTTCCCTTCAGATGCAATATTACCTGATTGTATTTTTTCATTACGTCATCAGAAGGAGCCCCTGTGAGCGGGTCCCTCGGGTATTCTTTACTAGGCCAATCAACAGCAATTTTACATTTTGTCCACAAATCTACGGGAACTACGATGTCGAAAAACCCATCCAAGTCTTTCCACAGACATTTTTGGACTTTCATAAACCTCTCTACCTGTCTGTACCATTCTACGGGCTTTTCTCGTAATTTCGGGAAATCATTAGTAAAGGACACAATATCCTGTCTTGACCATGGAACGTGCACATATTTTCCACCTGGCACCTCTCGCATGGGATATAACTGTTCTGGTTTGTCAGTTTCTTTTAGAACATACTCAGAAGTCACCTGTTTTGACCTAACCTCCTCCTTTTTCTTTGCCCACCTGGCTTTCCACTTTTCTAGTTCTCCCCATTTTTGCAACACGTTCAACAACTCTTTGATCTGTACCTTTTTTCCTTACACATTCATATTTTCCAGATCTTTGTCTGAGAATTCTGCTCTGTAGGGTTTCTGTAATGGCTTTGATTTCGAAATATATATTCCCATACTAGCTGCAGTGTCTGTTAATTTCTCATGGAACACTCGGGTATTACGGGTAAGACTCTTGCAGATAAACAGCAGCTCTTCTTCAGAATAAGTATTTAATCTGTCTAACCCCACATTTCCAGCCATCAGTTCTTCCATTTCTATTCTCAATTTGTAAATATCTAATGGTTTTGGCGAAGAATTTGGTTTCTCTAATTCTCGACTCCATCTCTCGATTTCTTCAGAAGTCACTACCGTGGCACGTTTAGTACCAGAAGCTGATTCAATTTGCACTTCTCCTGAACTGAAAGGAGTGTTCCTTCTTTGGGAACCCCTTTCCAGCTCTTTCACTGGCAAATCCATCAAGGAAATTACAGATTCGCATTCGCTTGCCTGATCATCTACAATTAAGGGCTCTTTTCTTGGCTGTACTATAGCCGGGGTAATAATCGGTGTCTTGGGACACCCCTGTTTATCACCATACAGAGGAACGACTGGTCCAATAGTTACTGGGATGGTCAGGGCTTCAGGACTTGTATTTAGCTGGGAGATTTTCTGAATTAGTTCTGTTCTCTGTTTAATTAATGCCTCTTGCTCTCTTTCCTGTAATATTCTCTCCAGACTTACTTCAGGTATTATTTGCGGTGTCAGGGTTGGGGCCGTGGGATGCGTCATACTTGGTCCCTCACCATAATTAGGTTTCATGAATGGATTTCCTGTACTAAAAGGTCTCGGCATCTCCTGATAAGGAGGTATTTGACAGCCGTCTCTTACATTTGCAGGTCTAGACCCTTCCGGGTAAGGAGGTCTCAGGCAAGCATCCCCTACACTAGAGGATCGGGATCCTTCATTATAAGGAGGTGGATTTTTCATGAACAAATCATCCAGTAAATCGTCATCTGAATCCCCTCCGGTCATCAGATGCTTTGTTTTCTCTGTCCTTTTCTCTCCCACCTGGTCTCCCAGTGACATCATAGGGTATAGTCCTTCTACTATCATATTCTGTCTCCACTGTTTCATCTTTTTCTCTCTAGTTTATTGCTTCAATTTTGGATACCATTTGGTTAACCCTTTGTCCATGCGGGGCTTATCTCTCTCAAAAGCCTCTATCTCCCATTCTCCTAAAGCTTCGTATTGGGTCAATCTAGGTCTGGGATGCAAATCATTCATTCGGGTTCTCAAATTAAAAAGAATTCTGCCATTAAATGTACCTTCCAATGGGAAAGCCAAAATTCCATCATCCTTTGTGTACTCCGCCCAATTTTCCAACCATACACAAGAGTGGTACCCTTTATCAAACATCATGAAAGATGCTGGAGTATTAGGTGGCGGAATGACAACACCTTCTCTAGTTTTGATAGGATTGTCCTTTTTGAAATAATTCTTCACTTTATTTACAAGTGACAATTTTCTCTTATTTCCGTACATTATACTGGTGTTATGACCTTTCCACTGATCGTTCTCAAACCCTAAATGTCTTGGATCTGGTCTAGTCTCTGGCCTATACGTATGCCACATACAATTTCCTGAAAGCGACTTTGTTTACAAAATCACTTCCAATCAAATTGCGTCTTCTATTTTCGTGCAACCAATCAAATGCGCGATTTCAAATAGTCTCGACCAATGGGTGCGCGGCTTTTCCGTGAGACAAGTTCTCACGCTTCGGCGCTCACCCCTCCTTTACAATACTAGCTCCGCTACACACCCGCTGTTTCTACCAATCCCAGCGCGGCACAGAGTGACGTCAGAGCAGCTCCGCAACTGACTCCCTCCTTCACAAGGTAACGGAAACTTTTATTTCTTTCTTAAAGAGCAAGTGCTTTATTTAATTTACAACGTAGAAACATTCGCCACTGTACTCGAGTGTCTAGAAAGAAAGATTTGTTTCACTGCAAGTAAACTTCTTTTGTCCACTTTTCATACACTACGGATAGATCTCTTCTGCCTACCCTTCACTCAAGCATTAGAGAACCTGTTACTTCTTCGACTCATCCACTTCTTTCCGGGATATATATTAAGTCTAAAGTTTCACTAGCGAACTCTTTTGCTATCACTCAAGCTCCGATGAACCTACTACTCCTTTCTCGTGTGACCCTTACTAGGTTATATCACAACTGAAGTTTCATTAGTGAGCTCGTTGCTATCATTTATTCAATCATACATTCAGAAAACCCTAATTAGTGCTTCCAGTTCTACCTAACCTGCACCAATTTTCCTCTAGCCAGTGACCTCAAAGCGAAGTGGATTCTCCTCACCACTCGCTATTCAATTCCCCGGGGATTCCAGACAACATATAACATTCACTAACGAGTTTTGTTAGAACATAAATCAATATAACAGCAAGAAAAACAGTTTAAAACATTTCATAATTTACAAAGCAATAAAACATTTGCAAATACGTTTAGCAGCAACATTTTCACAATTAGCAGCAATAACTTTTTAGCAGCATCCAACCTACCTACCTATCTTAACTAGTCCTACCTAACTTTAACTAGTCCCTAAAACCATCCTCTGCTTACCAGAAAAATACTGATAGAGCGCGCAGGTCACCCGACTAATTATTTTACCATATACGTATCGGGCCCATAAAATTCAATTTATCATATTCATTTAATCGGGCGACCATGCACTCTACTACCAGTATCCCTTGTTCATTCCTATTTATTTCCAGAGTACCCGACTTACCAATCCACCGTTACGGGTACCTATTGATCACAATGGATCAGGGAGCTAGCTGTAAAAGAAAGGCAGATACCAAAATACTTATAATTTATATATTCTATTTGTACTTTATAATAACCACAAACTCAAGAAGTTTTGAAAACCTTTATCTAAAATTCTTCGATCTCGGAAAGCATGAGGTTTACAATGAACAAACAGTCGATAACCAAAATCATAAAGAGCACATATCCATAAAGGAAATAGATCAAGCCAACCATTTATGAGTCAACAGTAAGGTAAGAATAAGGAACATGCTAGGCAGATAATCTCAGAATTTTGACTTAGTAAGGAGAGACTAAAGGACGGGGAAGAATAAAGAGCATACTAGAAACTTCACAGTGAAATATTTCCCCATAAAGAGGAACTACAGGTAAGGTGCAAATAGACCGTACTAATAAACCGGTGCAATTACTTTGAATCAACTAAAGTTGGGTAAAACAAAGGAACATCAGTATATCATGACCTGAAAAGGAAATGTACTCAAAGGATGGGGAAAAGTGGAACATGCTAGAATAACGACAATTTTATGTATGACTTGTTCATTCAGAGATGCGAAAAAGCATGGAAAATCAATTTGCAAGAGTATGACTTTATTAAAGCAAAAGAAAGGAAATATAGAAGGTGCAGAGTAGACTTTTCAGCACTATATTTACCTAAAGTGGTGTGAAGACCAACCCTGGCCACGGGTCAGTTAAGGACGGGAGGAATCCCAAAGAAAGGCAGTCGCCAGTAGACCAGCAGGTGCTGAATGGACACCCCAGGACAGGACAGGAAACCCAGATTAGGATCAGGACAGGACCACCAAGGCACGATCAGCACCCGCAGTTCGGAAGCAATGCCTGCGCTCCACCCTCTCTGCAGCTATCCGTCAGAACCCCGATTGGGTTATCGATCTCCACAGCAAAGAGTTCCGCCAGCACTTAAGGTTTCTTTAACAAAACCTTTGAGTCTATGGAAATTTCGGACAGAGTGCTCCGCAGCCCTCTGTATCAAGTCACCTATTGAGTGCGTTGGGTCAGTGACAGGTCAGCTATTTGGACAAGTCGGACAATTTATCTAGTTAAACCTAGGCTAGTTATACTGTTTTCGGGTCAGTGTACCACCCCCCAAATGTTGCAAGTGTAAGAATTCGAATTTTCGATTGGTCCACAAGTAGGCCAGGTTAACACACCAACCACATTTCACCTTTACAAGTCTTCATTTACATATTCTGGGACCGCCTATTGAATTTGGGGTTCCCATGAGCTGTTCTACAGAATACAATGGAATATATACAAATGTAGCTTTTGCAGTACAGTTCAGCTTCTTTCTGCTGGGTCGCAGGTCACTTTCTCAGGAGCATCTTAGCTGTGGCTGCCAGCTGGCTGAGTTTCACTGTTCAAGGTTTTCTTCCCTCTGCCAGGGTGACATGCGCAGTAGGGACTTCTAAGATGGGGTTTGCTTCCCTCCCAGGCCCATGATTTACGATACATGAAAAGTAAGCGAGAACAAATTAGAAATACAAAAAAAAATTAATACACTGTATACCATGAATAGCTACTCTATACCCCTTACTTTATTATAACTATAGCATTAGTGTTAGAGGCACACGACACAGTAGCGCAAAAGCAGCAGCGCAAGCTTCAGCATGTGAGAACACAAAGCAGCCATCCTAATGCTAGGGCGCAAGTGCAAAAGATTCCCACCAGAACTGCGAGTACGTCACGTCACGTGAGTGTGACTAACGCATGCGCAGAAGAAACCCCCGCCAAGCAGCGGCCATTTTTAATGACAAGCGTTGTTAAGGTTAATACATACATAAGAAAGCATCTCTTGGATACCCCAAATGTCAGAATAAAAGGGAAATTAGTAAGACAAACAGGTTGAGTTATTTTATTATAGTTATTCGAGGTTCATGAGTACGAGCAAGTCGCGTAACGTGCAAAATCTTGCTCCATCATAGGCATGTATAGGCAAATCTTTAAATAAATTGTTAAAGTCTGGTTCTGCTGCCAGGAGTTCCCATCTCGTATTTATTATCTGTTTTATGGCTTTAGACTGTGTTGTATATTTGGAAACAAACACCAATTTTCCGTCTGCTTTCCTGGGTTTGTTTTGCAATAGATCTTTTCGGTTGAAATCATTCACTCTATCCATACTTGTTAGTAATTCTGCCTTAGGATATCCTCTTGCTTCATACTTTAACAGATGTTCTTCCATTTTTCTCGTGCAAGTTTGGGGATCTGAACAGATGCGTTTAATCCGTATTAGTTGAGAAAATGGCAAGTGCTTTATGAGGCTTCTGGGGTGAAAACTCGTGTAAGCCGATGCGTTATTGCGATCCTTTGGTTTAGAATATAATTCAGTCTGGAAACCAGTTTGTGTTTTCACTACTCTAACATCTAAGAAATCCATTACTTGGTCATCAATTTTGTGCGTGAATTGTATTCTAGGGTTAACCTGATTTAACTCTTCAATCATCCATTCTAAATTCACTGTAGAGTCCTGCAAAATGAGAAAATGTCATCAATAAAACGACAATACATTTTGACTTTTGTCCACCAAGTTGTGTTCATCAGATGGTCTGCCTCAAACTGGGCCATGAAGATGGTGGCATATGCGGGTGCCCCCGAAAAACCCATGGATGTTCCAGTTAATTGGGCGTAATGTTTGTCGTTCCATGTGAAGTAGCTGTTCTGAAGACAGAAT